>NC_056477.1:27871782-28029282 GCF_008729295.1 Plectropomus leopardus | reverse complement strand
AAAGTACACACACACACACAAAATGTATAGTATAGTATCTCAAAAAAAGAAGTTCTTACAATAATTTTAACAAATTCATAATTTAGTAAATCATTAAAAAACAATTTGTTTAAAATGTCATAGTATATGTCATACAAAAAGCCATAAATGATATGCACATTTTTTTCTGTGCGGCCTTTAGTGTATTTATTTATTTACTTACTTATTTATTTATTTATTTGATGCTTTATAATGGTCCATTTATTTAAGTTTCTAAAACTTTATGGGAGGAATTCTCTGCAGACATGTTTGAACGATTGGGTCGCAAAATATGTTTGTATATGAATATGTAGCTGTGGCCTTTTACCATGGTTTTATGTACATAGCCTGATCTTTACATAATTAAGACCCCTTTAAATGACTCATATCAAAACAAGTCAACCGGAAACAAATAACTGCTCACCAGCTTAACGTCAGAGGAATGTTTTTGTCTACACTTGTAAGAAATCAAGCCGATTGTTGCAAAAATTATTTATATTTCTGAGTAGTAAATCTGCCACCGTTATTACTGTACACTGCATATGTGCTGCGCAAGGATGGACAGCTCGTATCGACAGTAACTAAGTTGCCATGACAATATACTGTAGAGACTCAACATCTATTTACCAATAACAAAGAATTTCAAAGACAAATGCTTTAGAAATATAGTTTCAATCAATTGGAAGAATAAAAGTATAAAACAAAGTTTCAAGGAGAGAAAAAAAAACACCAATATGCCAAAGTTGACCCACTGTCATATTTTTGGTAACTTTAAAATGACTGAAGAATGTCAGCCTTTCAAAGTGTTATTTCATGTTGAACGCTTAATACAATAATAAAATGTCACTGCTAGGATAGTCTTAAAATGACAGCTTCAGCTTAAAATTGCAGCCTGATGTGCTGCACCTGACAAGCCTGATTTCCCCATCACAAAATCCTTCCATTGTCTTCCTACTCTGGTGGAGGTACCTGTCTTTGCAATATCATAGAATTGTCATTAAATGATGAGCAGACGTCCATAATTACGAAAAAAAAGTCTCCATGACAGAAAGTGTTTTAACTGGACCTCATCTGATATTAATGTTCATGCAAACAGATTTTAGGCTGAATTTCTAAAGTTGGCAATATCATGACACATTTTATTTTTGTGATACTGTAATTCACTTTTATGCTTTTTTTTATGTCCTTCACCAAATAATTCTCTTTTTAACGTCTGCAAGGCTATTCAGAGGAAGACTTTTCAATTCGACACTTGGTTAAGAAATAAATACAACTTTTTTTTTATTGTGATAACACCTATTTTTAATATTATACTTTTAGTCCATCTTTTATCAAAATTTGGCCTCACATTTCTAGTAGCAGATCTGATGTTTCATTTCCTCAAACCAAAAAGAAGATTTTTTTTCTTCTTAGAATGAACGAAAAACGAGATAATGCTCCAGTGTCACACTTAAATCTGAATATTATACCGTGTTGGAAATCCATCCCCTCCCAGCCCAAACACCAGACGAAAATGTTGGAGTTGTACATTAACACTGTTTATTTCTTTAAACCATAACGTTATCAATGCAACAATCTAAAGATGTTTTGTTGAGAGGTGACAGCTTATAGAATGGTCTTCTATAAAACATTCCTACAGTGTTACATGAGAACATTTTTTAAGCAATATAAGAAAATGTTATTGAGGACTGAGACTTTTTTTTTAATGAAAATGTAATGTGATATGTTAACAATAATTAATTTAAAAAATACATTTTTTCATGGGCAGCACGGTGGCTTTGTGGTTAGCACTGTTGCCTCACAGCAAGAGGGTCCCTGGTTCAAATCCCGGTTGGAACGGAGTTTGGTCCGGCGGGGGCCCTTCTGTGTGGAGTTTGCATGTTCTCCCCGTGTCTGCGTGGGTTCTGTCCAGGGTCTCCGTCCAAAGACATGCAGCTCAGGTTAATTGGTGACTCTAAATTGCCCTTAGGTGTGAGTGTGTATGGTTGTTCGTCTATGTGTGTCGGCCCTGCGATAGTCTGGCGACCTGTCCAGAGTGTACCCTGCCTTCCGCCCGGTGACAGCTGGGATTGGCTCCAGCCCCCCGCGACCCTTACGAGGACAAGCGGTTACAGAAAATGACTGACTGACTGACATTTTTTCATTCCTGGAACTGAACCAACAACATTACTAAAACATTGCATTGGTTGCATTGTACCATTCTCAGAACATTTTAAGAACCAAATATTGCTAGCTGGGTAGTCAGTCTGCTAAAGTAACGACTAATAATGACCAGTTTCAGTTTGAAAATGCACAAATAACAAATTATGAAGATCTGATTCGACTGAACTATTAACTTTGCTTCTATATATGCCTTCCTGGGTATTCCTTGCGTGTGCCTCTCTGAACACCCTCTGCCTGTGAAATGTGTCTCTGTGTCTCTGTGTCAGGGGTCTGGATGCTTAGGCTCCCCCCTGTTTTGTCTGTTACAACTTGTGATGTCCTAAAAGGTAAGGAGCTTTTCTCCTGGAGCTTTGGAGGTGTGGGTGCAGGAAATGTAAACAATCAAACATTGCTTTCCAACTTAAACTCAGTAAATTCAGCCTTCTTTAAAACTTATTTCTTTCAGACAGAAATTAATCAAACAACAGCAGGTAAGTAAATCAAAACTCCTGTTGACAGTCTTCTGGGTAACACAACTAAAAACTCTCTAAACTAAGAAGTTCTTCTCTGTGTCTCAGTCATTGCCTTCTCTGCATATACTGACTTCCCTTTCAGCACCCCCACTTAAAGGGCAACCAGCTGATTTGTTTCAGCTGGGCAGCAATTAGTGCTCCAGCTGCCCACCTGCTGGTTTATTGTGGGTCTTGTAGTCTTTTACTGGATGCCATGATGCTTTGTAGTCCTTGCTGCAAACACTGGGAGGGAATGTATCTCTGGTCAGTGACTCTACATTACATTACATCACAAGCTCCCAGTTTTCCCTCTTGTAATCCCGTTTTTGGTGTCGATCCTACTGAAGCAATCTTCAAAATGAGAACTTAGTATTGAGAGTATTGATATTTTGAGATCAATCTGCCCACCTATATTAGCTCATCTTTATCAGTTTAAACTGTTTTCACTCCAGAGTGAATCTGACATCCTTTATATATCCTTCAAATGCATATGTAGCTCCTTTTGTCTGCTTGTCTTTGAAATTGCTTTTTCATTTGTCCAAAAACATTATAATATCTCTTAAAGGGATGGTAGGGGATTTTTAAAGTAGGGCTACATGAGATACTTATGATAGTCAGTGTATTACACATGGTAGAGGCTGTTGGTGCACAGAAACAGATTGGGGTGCTCATCCCACATGGGTTGATGTATTTTATCTACCTTAAAAAAGGCCAATATACAAAAAAAGTCAATACCAGTCTAAGTGGATGTAATATTTTGAGTATTTTCACTGCTTTACCTAGTCATCACGCAGCCTTTTCCTTCTGAGCTACATTTATTATCCATCACTGGTCAGCTGTTTGGATTAGAAAGTGCGGTTAGCGGCTGTTACATGATCTGAACAAAAAAAGACTTCACATTGAAAACACTCAATACAGCAATCATTGCGACTGATATTGTATTTTCTTTAGGTAGGCAGTTTTAAAAATGGCAAAAACACGTTCTGATGTCAACCCTTCAAACAGTCTGTTTCTGCAAATCAGGAGTGCACCGACTGCCAAAACATCCAGAATTATCAAAGTAACCTTTTAACACCTGGATTGACATCGGTTTACTTGTGTTTCATTTAGACACCTTTTAAATCTAACCCGAAATGCACCTGCTCCTAAAAGTATCCAAAATTTAAGTCGCTTGTACAAGTCCAGATGAAAAATAAATTAAAGAATCAAGTTAGTTAAAGCCTCTCCGGCTGGAGTATAGGTGTGTTGCGAGAGGAGGAGAAAACAGAAGACAAGAGAGGAAGATGCTAACAAGACAAGGGTGAGAGAAGAGGACAGACAAAGAGAAGTTCTATAGAAAGGAGGAAGTGGGAGGAAGGAAGAAGTGGGAGAAGTGAGCAGGAGAAAAAGAGAGCACGGGAGATGAGAGGGCAAAAGGAGAGCTCATTGGCAAAACCAGGGGATGAGATGAGAAAGAGGTCAGATGGAGAGAGAGTGAGAGCAGAGATGGAGGGAAGCAAAGAGGCTGACATGATAGAGATGAGCGTGAGGGGAGAAGATGGAGAGAGGGAGGTGAAGTGAGAGGAGAGGGCAGGGACGGAGAGAGGGATGAGGGAGGTGAAGCAAAGCCCAACGGAGCCTCCTCCAGATATTTACGGCATCCGACTCCATCTCAGCCTGGCCAGCTGGGGAGAGCAGGTGGACCAAACAGGTCAGCTCATTAACACACACACACACACACACACACACACACACACACACACAAACACAGAGTCGCCATTGTCCTGTTTTAGCTAATGTTTGAGTGGAGCATCAGTGCGGCCGTGAGGTTACTGCTCCTCTCCCCTGTGTAAAAAGACAGCTTGGCTGTTCCATGCAGGGCTGGCCCAGGTGTGTGTTTGTGTGTGTGTGTCATTGGATTACAGGGGTTAAAAAGACATGACCCGCGGATGGGACAGAGAGGAGGGATGATGGTGTGTGTTTGTGTGTGCGTGTCCATTAATCAAAGCTGTGCTCCAGGCCAAGCCCTCTGTCCCGCCCCTTCACACAGTGGACCACACTCACCTCTGTGTGTGCTGCGCCTCCGCACACACACACACACACACACACACCACACACACACATACACACACAGTATACAGTATACAGAGAGACAGAGTTGCAGATTATATCCATAAAGACCCATTCAAGGAAAGTAATAAAGCTAGAATTTTCTTTAAAACCTGCTTTTTTTTAATCCTTTGAAACCCAGGGTGACATCACTTCCCGTAAGTATTTAAATCTATTCTCTTTGATTTTCTTCAAAAACATCAGGAAAAAAGGCAATAAGCAACTTTGTAAGAAATTGTGTACTATAGAATGAAATTAATAGATTTAGAATTGTTTTCTTAAAAAAAAAAGAGAGGAAAAGATTTCAAGGGAAAAACAAAGAAAAGCAAGGGGAAAAAATTCTATGTATAATTCCTATGATGATGATATAAAAGTCTTGTTTGATGTTTTATGTTTCTTTATTCCTTCTTTTTTAAAATTTTTTTTATTTTACTTTTATTTTCTGTCGTGTCTGCATGTTACGCACACAGGCAGCATCCACTGCAAAGTGGCGATACAGGTGGAGTTGGAATAAGAATGTGTTGAATGAACCTACATCTTTCATGTGGTTATATTATGTTATGTGACATACTTGTGTCACTTTACGATGCACTGACGTCCCTTATGTGACAAACATAGTTATTATTACAAGTTTTTCTAAACCCAATCAAGTGTTTTTGGTGCTTAATACCACACATGCCACAATCACTTTTAAGTTATTTAAGAAACTTTTTTTATTATGTTGCCTTTTTAATGTCTGGTGAAGACTGGTAGATCAAAACGAGCATATCAGGTTTATATGGATCCATTTACATTTTTTTTCCGCATGTCTAATCAACTAATAAAACTGTCAAATTGAGAGTGGCAGTGCTCTGAGTGACTGTTTCTGGATGGAATTAGAGTCAGCTTTCGATAAAACTCTGTGACACTGAAATCACTTTCTAACACCCACATACAGTACAGGTTTGATTCCTACTTTCTGAGTGATTATTTTCATTGATTTTTTAATTTTTTTTTCTGTTGCGTCTGTATTTTGGTAGATCACATATGATTTTCTCTTTTTTTCATGGCTTACTTTACAATTTCATGCCCTACTACATGCACTGTACTATATGAGAAAATATGAATTACATAGCAGAAGAACTGAAGGAAATGTTGTTTTAATATATAGAAAATCAAAAGTAATTGCACTAAATATTGTCGTCTGAGTGTTCCTACTGCTCAGCCCTCATCCCTCTCTGTGTATCTTTTCACAGGTAAGGCTGTGACAGTGTGGCCAAGGGTGTAAATCTGTCCCCCTCCACCACACCCACCCACCCCCCCGCCCCAGGATGACAGCTCGGGTGTCAAAGCTAATTGGTGGCGGGTAAGGTGTAAACAGGGTGGCGAGGCTATAATCGCCCTGCTGGTGGTGTGAGCGGAAGGGAGGAAGAGGTGGAGGCAGAGGAGGATGAAGAGCTGCTGTGACAGGGTGTGAGGCCGTCACAGAGTCGCCAGCCCAAATTAACTGCATGGACATACACACACACACAAGCAAATACACAACTACAGCGACAGGAACACATGAGCTCAACGACAGGTATCACAGACACTAAAATAGACATTTATATATATATATATATATATATATATATATATATATATATATGCAGTATAAATACATTCACACAAACACATAATTACTGTGATATTCAAACTCTCTCTCTCACACACACACACACACACACACACGCATACACACAAATATACATAGTCTTGTGGGATACACTTACAGATGAAGTAGGTTTATATGTCAAAGCTCCCATGCAGTATACATACATCAGGGGCCTTCAAATATCACACACACACACGCTCATGTTGCCATGTCTACCATGTGAACGTATGCAGTGGGACACTGACGGGCTGCGACGTATGACAGGAAGTAGCAGAGCTTCTGTGAACCGTCCGCTTCCATTTAGTTAACATTGGGAAAAGATTGTGAGTGTGTGTGTGTGTGTGTGTGTGTGTCTGTGAGAAACATTTTTCTCACCCAGAGCATAGATCCTTGGCCCTGCATTAGTGCCAAACCAAATTACCCTCCTGCCCGTCTGGTGCCCTTAGCCCAAACCACACACACACAGACACACACACACACACACACACACACACACACACACACACACACACACACACACACACACATGGATTTGTAAGGAGTGGAGCAACGCTGCAAGTAACATTTTATGTTGGACAGTCTCTCTGACACAACACACACACACACACACACACACACACACACACACACCCCCTGTGACTATGACACAGTATGACAGGCAGCAGTAGCCCAGCCTGCCCTCTGTCCTCCGTCTTCTTCTTCCACCCATCCACTGTATTTTGTCTTTTTTCTCCTCCTCTTTCTTTCCTCACTCTCTTCAGTCCTCTCTTAACAGATACCCCTTTCTGCTTTTTATTTAAGGCTCTAAAATTTAAGTGCAGTTTTAATACCAGGAGAGAGACAAGCTAAGTGAGTGTGTGTTTATGTGTGTTTTGTAGGCGATATGGTTCATGCTGTCCCCTCTGGCACTCCTCGCAGCCTTACAGGCGCACTGTACCCGACCAATTCACACATTCAGTTCACATACATTTCAAACAGCTGCTAAACTGGACAATTAGCAAGAAAGGAGATATGGGAATTAAGTACTTCCCACTCGTCGCTTGTTCCATTGCCCATCATTGCCCATTTTTCACACACACACACACACACACACACACACACATATACATAAATATATATATTTATGTATATGTGTGTGTGTGTGTGTGTGTGTGTGTCTCATTTTGAAAGTTCATCATTATTACGTTAGAGAGGTGAAAAGTTGTTGTTTCTTACACAGCAGGTTTCTCATCCTGACGCTATCCTGACGGGCGTCATACACATGCGACAGGTTCTGTGCTCTCTACGATGAGCCCATATGCAATTTTTTTAACTAAGTAACACAGTTACTAGCATATGCAACATGACATTGTCATTTGGTGACATTGTGACATATTAAAGTTGCTAATAAGAATACTGTAGCACTTTGTACAGTGTCAAAGTACAGTACAGTATTAGCTTTTCATTCTCTACCTTACTTTCCGTGTGTCCATTCTTTACTCGACCTTTGTTTAATAATCTCATATGTCAAAATTTAGACCAGACTTATGTCTCTTGTTTCAGCATCATCCAATCCTTCCCCTCTCTTGTATCTGTCTTCTCTTTCTCTCCATCTCATCATCTTCTCCCTGTCCTCTCACTTTTCTACTTTCTTCCATTTCTGTCATCACTTATCAAATTTCTCTCCAAATGTTTTCTCTCTCTCTCTCTAATTTCCTAGCTGTGCTCTTGTTTCTTCTCACTTTCCCAGTTCCCCCTGCCACTCCCATTAGCCTTTATTGTTTCCTTTCTTCTTCCTGTCCTTCCTTCTCCTCTTCTTTACTCCGCCTCCTCCTTTCCATGGCATTTCGTGCCAGGCCGCTGCTCCTGAACTCTTTTGTGCCTCGTCCTGTCCTTGCAGAAAGCCACAGCGCTCCTCACTGGGACTGTACGGGGGTGACTGTACAGCTAACCCAGATGGACTATCTTTGTTCTACCAGAGACTAAAATAACACAGAAGCATGTCAGTATCATGGGAGGAGGCGTCATCTGCCCCCCATAACATCATCTACTGTATTATTCAACGCATGGAGCCCTCCCTCTGTGCAGAACTGGTCCCTGACCTTTTCATATGAGCCTCTTGCAGCCACACTAAGATCCGTGATCACATCACAGACACAGAGGCTTGGATTTACTTCATTTATAACCATACATATTACAATAACAGTGAATACCCAAGTTCAACTCAAGGAAAGAAGTAGAAGGTAATAAAACATGTCATTCAATTTTGGAACTCGCCAATTGTACAATCCTACAGTTTTGTCTTTTTGTAAAATGTTCTAGCTTGTAAACTTTAAATATAGCAACTGACGTTAATAATGAATCATTTGCAGAGCCCAACAATGCCTTTTTGTTCTTGTTAAAGTCAGGCAACAGAAACACTTGGTAGAGGTTAGAAACCAACCATGTTAATGGTTATTAATCATATGTTGTACATACCCATCCACCATCCAGTCTGTTCTCATTCCGAAGTTATCAAATATTGTCACTTTTGCAGTGATTTTGCTGTAAGATCCTGATGCCAAAAGCCAACTTTCATGGCCGGGCAGCATCAACTGAGAATTTAACTGGACTTAATTGTTCACAGTGTTACAATACGCCCCCAGATGGCACCTGCTGTAGCGGCATGACAGGGCCTGTCAGCTGAGAAAATGGAATCTGTTGTGTCCATATGATACACGGCTGAATGGCACCAAGTTGAAATGCTGTCGGTAATGTAAGGACCACAAAGGTCCCTACAGAGCAGGCAGTAGAGGCGTTGGGTTGATTTAACAAGCCTTTGACTTGTGCAGTGGTCCGGTGTTTGGCTACTGTCTTAATGTGATTTATTCCCCTACACTTTACCATGTGTCTTTTTTACCTAAACCTAAGCATCCATGGCCTTGTTGCGCTATTCTAAGCATGTGCATGAGCAATTTTTGACATCACAGCAACGGCATTCTAGACTGTAAAGCTGACCCAAAAGGATACCTAAAACGTAGAAGTAAGAAGAAGTAGAAGCAGAAGGTCACTGACAGAGTGGCACTATGTGATGAGTTGAGATGAGAACATGTTGATTACAAGATTTTATGTTATGTCGAAAAAAAAAAGAAGAACAGGAATGTGAACTAATTTTTTGGGTCTGTTAACGCAGTTCAAAATTTTCTGTGGGATCTGATCTTTAAGTTAGTTCCTGTAAAGTGTGAACGTGCGCAACCATTAGTACTACTAGGTGGCTTTTAGGTCATTGTAGACTATGAATGACAAGTTCTGTTGTATTTCTTGTAGCAAAAGAAAAAAACACAGCAGCTCTGGCAACAAGCTTGGTCAGGTTTGAAAGTATAAACAGTCTGATATTATATGGATACTATATGGTATGGATGTAATGATTCACTCAATGCACTATTCAATACGATTCACAATACTGGGTTGATGATATAATTTTCTCACATTTTTTTTAAATACAAAATGAGATTATAGAAAAAATTATGGCTGAAAAATATTTTGTTATTTTAAACAAAAAATATGCTCTGCATTTTCTCTTCTTTTCTACATCAAATTAAAGAATACCTTTTTTATTTCTGAGGTAGGGTATAAATGCAAAAGTTGGTCTTTTTCCACTTGTGGGTGATAAGCTGTGCACTCTTTTTGGCTCTTGTACTCGTTTGGGCAAGCAGGGTTGAAAATGCGCTTGTCTGTGTAGTTTGGCCATGTAGTTGTCATTAAGGTGTAATGTGTGTAGGCGGGGCAGGCCGGAGTTCCTGATGCCGGCTCTCATGCTTAAGGAAGACTTAAGGAAGCTCATATCCACCACACTTATGAAATGAAACTGAAGGGTGCATCTTCTATTTCAATATTGCCTGTTGAGGAGCCTTTGCTCCGTCTTTTTTACATTGGTGAACTGGCTTTAGTCTCGGACGTGATGATGACCATCATATATAGTAATGTAGCACATCGAGCAAGCGGAGGCAAAAGTAGATTACGCTCTCTGCTGGTAAAAAAAAAAAAATTGCAGTTCATTTTTCATTTCTCCGAATCGAATCTCACACACTTTCTATCGACTTTTAACTGCCTTGCGATGCATCTTTACATCCCTACTATATGGTGCTGTAAAAACACTGCTTTGTACAAATAAAACATTAAATGGCTTTGGGTGTGAAAAACTAGGCAGTTAGCATGAACAATACTAGCCACCTTGAATCAACATGCAAAGAAAGCGATAGCACTGCCAAAACCTCAAAATTATGGAGAAAAAACTTCAAATACATAAAAGTGTTGTAGTATCAGATGATCTCTGAGAAATGTTGCACAAACCCAAATATCATATCTAAATGAACATTTTAAGGATGTACCACCAAAACAATAGGCAAAGTAGTGAGCAAAAAAGATCAGACATAGAGCTGCATAGATTAATGCGTGGCCCCCAGCATGTATGAAGATGTCCCTGACACCCAAAGGCCTCATCATCCACCATGATCCAGACTCTGATGCATCGACCCAAGCCAGAGCCGCGCGTCAATAAATCCATCCCTCCTGCTCCGACTCCACTTCATTCTTCTTTTTCTCTCACTCTCCTGTGACCGGGGAGGTGAGAGGTGTCCTGAAAAAGAGGAATGAACACAGCGACAGTCTATCACGGCAAGGTCGAACTGCGTCCAAAACTGTGGGACACACGGACCGAGGGGGGAGTGAGGGATGTGGAGGGAGAGTAAAAAATGGGAGGAGATGCAAAGGAAGAAATAAAGACAAAGGAGGCTAAGACTCTGTCAGACTCAGCTCACATTATCACATGTTAAAACAGAAAAGAGATTTTTCAGTGATCTGACAAACACTGGGTGGATCGCCATGAAATTTTCTACAAACATTAATTATTCCTAGGCGTTGAATCCTTGTGCCTTTGCTGATCCCTTGGTACTTCTTCCATTGACAACAACAGGTCAAACTTTTTCACTTTTGAGTTATAGCATTTAAATATCTACTACATGGATTGGCAACAAATTTGGCACAGATATTTGCAGTCCCAACATGAGAATACCCAACCCTAGTTTTAAGTGAAATGTCTCAATAGATATTGGACGGATTGCAGCACAATTGCCAGAGACATTCTTGTTTTTCTAGAAAATGAGAATTCTCCACACCATTGAACAAAAACTCACAATCTTCACAATGAAGCATTATCAAGGTCTTAAGGCTTTTTTTGCCCAGATATGAGGTGGATCTGGTCAACTTGCGAGGACAAACATCAACATCAAATTGTAAAACATGTCATTTCCTGTTGCCAGTAGGTGGCGCTCTGACTATCACTTAAAATTGTCATGTAGATGTCTTTAGGCCAGGACTCTCATCAAACACCTGAAATTTGTGTCAAACTGGACCATGTACTGTAGAGTTATAAACCACCTTATGTTTTGTGGCAAAACATAAATTTGACACCTCACCATAGGCACACTATTCAATGGAATAGAAAGCGATTTTGCCAACATCTGCGGATGCTGTGTGCGAAATTTCAACTCGGTGAAGTACAACACCAAGAAATGGCAAAATATGACAACTTGATACTTGACACAAAGAACTGACTGTCATGCAGGACTCTGGATTCTGCTCACCATATAGATGTGTTTTTTTGTTTTTGTTTTAAACCTTACCATGTCCTTTTTTTTGCCAAAACCTGACTGTTTGTAACTTTGTTGCCTTATCCCTACCATCGTGATGGTCCACATTGCTTGCCATATGATGCAGAAGGATACCTAAAATGTCATAAGTAGACGAGGAAGGTCACTGACAGAGTGGCACCATGTGACAAGTTGTGATGGGAACACGTTGGGTGGCAATACTGTGAAGGGACAGAGGGGCCTCCAAAACATCCAAAGCTACAGGGTCGTTACTGAGGAACCTCTGCACACATGTATGATACGTGTCAATATAACTCTCAAGAAAAACTGGAACTTTATCACAGTGATTCAGAACCTGGCAACTGTACCTTGGCTATTTCTTTTGTTTGCATGTCACATTCAGAGTGTGTGACAGGCATTGGTTAATGTGCAATCAACACACCCAATGTGTATCACAATAAAGTCATGTTTTGTCTCGTTTTCCAGATACATAGAGAGGATAGAGCAAACATGACTTTGGTGCCCTAAACAGAGTCTGCCTGCAAAGCTTCCTGCCAGCCTGCACATGGCCCTCATCAGGCTCCACCAAACAAAGAGTTGTGTTTGGGCTTAGGTTAGATGATCGAGGTTAGGATGACAGCCATGTTTGGGCCTGCCAATGCAAGTAAAGGAGGTGGAATTAGTATTCTGCCTGAGAGGCATTTGTCAGGGCAAAATGAAATAAATATCGCCAATGAAGGTTTTAGTGTGAGGGGATGGGGAACAGTTGGGTTTTTTAACACATATTCTGATCAGGATTGGGAATGAGCAGCCGTGAGAGCAGCCTACTCAGCACGATTTTAGACATCTACCCAAAATCCAACTGTGAAACAGAGAGGACTGACTGGACTTTGAGAAATTGGATGATTGGCCTTCTATTGCAGGCAGTGGAGTCCTGGCAGTCCTTAAGGCAGTTTAAGGGATCCTTGAGGGTTGGAAAGGCCTCCCTGCAAAAAAAAAAAAAAAAAAAAAAATCATTTACATTAAAGTTGCTGCAAAGATCCCAAAAGTTGTATGTTTTTTTTTTTTTTTAAAGACATATTGAAGAACTCTACAGCTCAGTACTGATTCAGAAATGTTTGGATAGGAAAAAAAATCGAATGTGGTTTCTGCAGTCTCGCTTTTGTTTAAATATTTTTGGGTTTCATATAAAAACATTTTAAAAAACCACACTATGCCGTTTATCATCTGCTGCATAAACTGCATCATTCAAAATCAAGAACCGCACCTCGGAGATAAGAAAAACGAGGAATAGTGTCTTGAAAGACGGCACACACAAACACACACATACACACACTGGGCATAAGGATGGGGGCTTAGCCAACTTCTGCGAGTCGTCCCGACTTAACTTGAGCTCCAGACCGGGTCTTAATATTCCGTCGGAGTGGCGGAGCCGTTCTTCTGCACGACCAATCCCATCGTCAAGTCAAATTTGCATTAGCAAATGGGAAAGCAGCGACGGCCTATTTGTTAATCTGATCTTTGTTTACCCAACACTCTTGTAATCCACTTTTAATTAAATAGCCGCCCAAATATGTGCGAGCAGCAGTTTGACTTTGTCTGTGCCCACAGAACCAGACTGAAGCAGACAGAGAGAGACAGAGAAAGAAAGAAAGAAAGAAAGAAAGAAAGAAAGAAAGAAAGAAAGAAGAGACATTTCAGTTGTTACGCATCCTGCTGAGCTTGCGTGAAAGATGCAGTTTTGCACCAGGCATATATCTCTTTTGAATGCATAGAAAGTTAAATTGCAGAAAGAAAGAAAGAAAGAAAGAAAGAAAGATATATCTGTCATTATGCTTCCTGTTGAGCTCACTTAAAAGATGCAGTTTTGCACTGAGCACACCTCTTTTTTGATGAAAAGAAAACTAAATTGCATAAAAAAAGAAAGAAAGAAAAGAAAGATATTTCTGTTGGCACGCTTCCTGTTGAGCTTGCTTGAAAGATGCAGTTTTTGCACAAAGCACACATCTCTTTTTAATGCAAAGAAACTTGCACTGCAGACGGAAAGAAAGAAAGAAAAGAAAGATTTTTGCTGTTATGCATCGTGCTGAGCCTGCTTGAAAGACGCAATTTTGCACCAGGCACACATCTTGTTTTAATGCAAAGAAACTTAAATTGCACTATGAATTATTTTCTAGAGCACTCTCAATGACACACACACACACACACTGTACCTACACACTGTCCATATCCACCCGGGTTTATCGGGTCACTTCTGGAGATGCAGCTTATCCCATTGTCTGGTCAAATATCTAATTCTAACCTCACAATAGATTTGTATATCCTATCTGTCATAAACCACAGGACTATGTAGTTTGAATAAATCAAATACACACACGCACACACACACACACACACACACACACATGCAAACACTTTCAAAAACCCCTCGCTGGCTCTCTCACCCACCCACCAACCCACACCCCTCCCACACACAACACAATATGGCTGCATAATGTCCTTTATCTATTTATAGTTAATGCCATCCTGGGCCTGATAATGCAAGCAGATACCTGGTAGGCAATTACATCTCCCCGATTCCGTCCGCAATAAAAATGCACTGGTAATAGAAAAAAAGGGGTAAATAACACAGCGGCATGAATGAAGCTGGCCCGGCCTGCACTATACATCCCCAATAAGTCAGCCCGCACTGACACAAGCCGCATTGTCATTCATATGTGCCTCCTCTCCTGTTTTTACATGTAGAGGAAAAAGGCACAGGCAGGGACATTGTGTCTCTACCTGGGTATTAGAGGTGACATCACATTATCCTCATCCATTACACATATCTAAATAACTTCTTGGATATTTCGGCACTTTTTCTCCGTGGGGGTTTTTGTATTCACACTAGTTCTGAAAGAAAGTGCGATGCAGATTGTGTGAATGTGTGTGTTTTGTGCTGTAATTCAATGCCTGAAGAATCAGTAGCCTCGGACAAAAGCCACATCGCTTCTCCAAGGTGTTGTGAATGATGGACTGACAAATCCATTAACTGGAATTTGTGTGTCTGTGTGATTTAGGTTTACAAAAATCGGAGGTTGGACAAGAAGAATCCGTGTATTATTATAAAGAAGGCATGTCGGGGACAACAGACACGTCAATGGGAGTAAACGTTCACTTTAAACTAATGGGGCAGTACAAGGTCATTGGTTAGTTGACGCTATTATTGACATCACATTTTCAAGTTTTGAGTACTGAGGATTCATTATCCATTCAGTTGGACAGACTAAAGTGGATGAGCAGAATGAGTTATAAAGAGCAGATTTTGCAAGTTTTTGCCCTTTTTATACAACAGAAAGTAAACTTTATATAAAATCTGACAATATTCCATCATATTTTACTCGTTAGAAAGTGTGTTTTTTATCTTCCAAGCTGCAGCTTATTTTCATTAAACAAGTTTGTAATGCATCTTGCTCACTTGTTAGTTAGATGATGCGTTTGGTGACAGCCTATGTTATCTGTTAATGCAAAGCCGGGCTTCTTGCTGTAGAATTCCAATTGTTATCACTTAAAAACACATTTAGGAGCCTCGTTGTTGCACAGGGTGTTCCTTATGTAGCATGATGGTGTTGCATGCATTTTTGGAAAAACTGTACATTACTAGTAAAATTTGGCTTTATTTTTACAGCAATTTGTGACAGTGTGCTTGCCTCATCTGATATGATTGTACTATTGTTTTGTGAAATACAGTGTAGATTTCAGTACAATTTGTAAATCAGGGATACTCCCATGAGCCCATGAGACAGTTCCATGAGACAGTTTTGCAATGATGGGAGACCAGGGGGCAGCTAATGAACAGTCATTCTTTTTCTTATAATTATTATATTTAATAGTATATAAAACACACAAATTACCTATTTACAACATGTAAACTTTAAATTTAGTCAAAGCAGACACATCTGGAAATATTATCTCACCTTTGCCTAATCCCAGTCTCAGTCTGACCTGCAGTTCACTTAGTTGTACAAGTAAATAGATAATGTAGCATGGAGCACCAGCTATGATGCAATGATTTTGTGCACATTTTATGATGATTGAACTGTTGTTTGTGTCTAAATCTTAACAAATATCTGCCAGCCAGTAAGAAACCAATATTGTCAATTTCCATGGTATAACAACAACCTGAAAATGTTGTAAATCACAAAATGAAGTCAGACATAGTCGCAGTCATTGTCTACTGAGCTCAGCCAGTTTTAAATCTCTAAAAGTTGATTCACGCATTACAAAGGAAGGAAAACAATGGATGTCTGGAAGGTAGTAAAACATAATTAAAAAAAATCTGCATGACAGCATGCTTTAGAAAACCATCAACAAAACTGTAAAATGTATGCATGATTTGTAACAAACAAGTTAAATCATGCAAAAACGCTGGTGTGGTTCATTTCATATTTGCATTATTTGTAAAGCCTTGGTTTGTTACCTCAAGCCTGTTGCCAAATATTCGCTATTGAGTTATTGTATTTTTTTGAGAATCTGCAGGCAGAGTAGTTTTACCTCGTTTACAGACATTTTGACATCCTCCTGTAAGTGCTCTGCCTCCGAAACACCTTCAATTCTCACTGTAAACAGAAACTGTTTGTAAGAAGTATTTAGCAGCGTTGGACCATGAATATTCATTGATGGTTCACTTTTCTCATAAAGCTGCAGTCATAAAGGAGGAGCGGGCTCTAATACACCCGCTGTTCCAGGGAGAGAGTATTAAGGAGAGATTTAATAGAGGCGTGAGTATGGACGGACTCATTATCTTTCTATTAGCCCTGCTGCTGCACGCTCTCCGCCAGCAGGGTTATACCGACTTCTATTAGGTTAGCGGTCAGATACACACAATCACACACACATACATTTACAAAAAAGACCTCCTAATACAGGCTAATTTAGTAGACAGTACTGCCCAACAGTAATGGTTCAAGCAAATGATTGTCCTCCTTTGGACTTGATTTACGAGGCTGGTGAACCTGGTATTTGTGTGTGTATCTGTGTGTGTTTTATACAACTGAAAAAAAGATAACTCTATATGAGTACACATGCACCCATGACCAATATTTATGTATTACTTTCAGGGATATGAAGGATGACGTCTTCCCGATGTTATGTACTGTAGTACCCCTAGGCCATGAACTGAGGTTAGACTACAGTGGATGGGGGCTTTGGGGTTTTTAACTCAAGGTTTACTCATCTAAAGTAAAATTATTACAGTTGTCTAAACAGCTATGCAATTGAAGTTCTGGCCTTTTCACCTGCAACAACACCTTTTATGTAACTGATCCAAAAATAATGTTAAAAAGTATAAATAATAAAGTAATACCTACTGATGCCACTTTATTTAGAAATTAACAATAAAAATACAATTCAGACCCCTTGGAACAGAAAATAAACCTATTTAAAATAAGCAAAAATAACAACCAAAAAAAACTAAAATATTTACAAAGAATCTTAACACATCCATTTTTTTGCACACACTTAATTAATTAAACCTATGATTAAATCCAAAACCCCAAAATATTACCTAAAAAAGGACTTTCTATTTCTATATTCTGCAGTATTTCTCTGGATTGTGTTGGTCAACATGCACACACTTGCAAATCCTTGACCAAACCTCCCAGGAATAGCTGTGGGCTGTGAGGAGATTTTGGAGATGTGGCCTCACTCAGTGATGCAGTACCAAATAACACACACTGGGCCATACAAAGTCATTAAGAAAGTGAAAATACAATGTTGTGTGCAAGGAGCCAACAGGAAGTCATATGGTTCAGCCAGAGGGCATCTTGGACCTCAGTGTTACCCATGGATGTATTGGGAGTATGGAATACAATGTTACAGTAGGGCCCTGTTCATTCATATGACAGTTGCTCATTGGTGCATGAAGCCCCAAAAGTTTGATCTTAGGGGGTATAAAATTACCCAGATCTTCTGTGTTGTGGGCCCATATAGCAAGCACACTAGATCCTTTTCTGGCTGAGCTGCTAACTTTCGGTTTAACCCCTAACTACTTTAACCACTAACTTAAATTAATTGTATGGCTCTTCTGCTCTTCTGAAATTATATCACGACTCAAAGGATCAAATCCCAATAGCAATTGTGATGCTCAAAAAATGTTTCTTTCACAATGTAAGTTTATCAGAAAAAAATTGGCCACTCTGCCAAATTGGCTCCAAAGGTCAATGCAAATCCCCAGACTTCCCTCAGAGACATGTTTGGAACCATCTTTTTGAACCCTGACTGAAGTTTAAGTCATTTTACGAGTACATCCTCGCCATGTGTCTTTTACTAAAACCTGACCACAGTAAGATTTATGCCTAAAGCTATCATCCATAATGGTGTGTTAATTTTGTAAATGTACATTAAGGACATAACATCATTTGTGGGTTCTAATTCCTATGATCATATGTACTGTTGTGCATGCATTTTCAAAGGATATACGACCTGTTCTAAGTGAATACTTCGAAGGAAGACCATCCAGTGTGTAACCTTTAATAGAAATTAACATGGAGCCATCTTTGAGGGTTGTTTTCAGTTATCCTTAATCAATCCATGATCTTCCTCTATTTCGGCCTACCTACCTACTGCGAATAACTATCAACCAACAGTTACCAATAAAAGTCCCAAAGAACCAAAACTAAAGGCATAATCTACATATACCTTGACTTCCCCTCTGTTATTATTTAGAACCAAATAATTATCTATTTGCATTCCCTAGTTAACAATTAACACGTAACTTTTTAAAATTTATCTACATTTCAAATCCCAATTTAACCATTTTCATAGCTTTATTTATAGCTAAATTACCTAAAATTTTACTTCCTCACTTTGGGAATCAATGCTACATGTAAAACACTGTGCACCTTTATTAATGCACAGCCCTGCTCATTGCACAGTGCTATCAAGTCTTGGCGATAGGAGCAATGCCCCAATACAGATACATTACCAAGCACTTAGATCTTCAAGCTTACACAGTAAATTCCTTCTTATAGATCCAGACTGCAGCTCCATTGCTGCCCTAATTGAATCATAAATACATGTATATGTATATTACCCATTAATAAATAAAGACACTATTTTTTATTAATGAAGTGGAAAATGTGGTATGGTGAGACATCAATCATTTAGCATAAAAACCGTGTGTATTAGTGGGGCGGGTGATACGGTGCAGGGGGATAAAATTAGACCCGTTAAATAGGGAGCGCTGTGTGCATTAGTGTGAGTTTTTACATAAGCAATTATGGAAGCCTTCAATGTTAATTTATGTGTGATCAGTGAACAAGAAGTGGGAGGGAGGGGGTCATGTAAGCGGGTGAAATAAATGGATGGAAATGGGAGAGAAGAGGGGAAAGGGACAGTGGATTGAAAGATTAAAAAAGGGGATGTGAGGAGATGGAGAGAGGAGTAGTGCAGGACGGAAGGGATACATTAGTGTGGAGAGAGACATGAGGGAAGATTGTGTGAACAACAGGCATATTAATGAGGCAATATGAATCACACTGATTACAGCAACAATTAAGGATGGGTCGTCTTGCAGCATGTGGCAGAAGGAGGCATGAAGGAAGAAGGCAGAGACAGGAGCTCAGGAATCAGCGGGAGGACTGTGTGTTGAACAGGACAAAAACTGGAGGCTTATTAAAATCTTATCTCTTGCTGCTCTTTGCCTACTGCTCTATCTGAACTCATCAGGAATAAAAGTAAAAATGTAGGAAAAGCTGTATTAAATCACTTATGTCAGGGGTCTGATCACCTAAAAAAATCTGTAAAGGGGCAGAGATATATTTCATATGATGACTACAGTAAGGGATGAAAACTACTTCCAATAGATCCAACAAATTCACAGCAAAAAGTTTGGTTATGGACAGTTATGTTGTGGCAGTGAATATGCTCTCACGATTTTTTGCTTTCTAAATTACAACTCATGGTTTTCATGATCTTTCGTAAAGTTGGCTAGCTAGTTATGTTCATAGTCATGAACAGTATGTTTATGCCAGTAGTTGTGCCTCAACCAGGGCCATGTTATTGTATGGTGTCCCTCAGGGATCTATACTTGGGCCGTTATTGTATCTGAATTATATCAATGATTTTGCTGCTGTGTCTTCCACATTGAAACCAATCTGATTTGATTGTATTTACAGGTAAAAATCAAAAAGATTATATATATATATATATATGTATGTATATATCAGTTTTTTTGAGTCACAGTTTTCCAATCCTGCTACAAGGTTTTGAACACATAATGAAGGTTTGATTCACATCAAAACCATGACTGGATGACGTGATCTAATCCAATTTCCGTTTTTCCTTTCAAACAACCCATTTTAATATTTGATCCAATGCAATAGCCAAAATTTGATCAGATTACTTCTGAACAACTGGACCCAATTCATGCAAATATCAGCAGAATGTGACACTGCAGAAGACATACCAAAACGCACATTCCATTCCATACCTTACTAACCAATCTGAATCATAGATTAACAAAAGACACAGGTTCGCTCTGTCACTGTCCTTCTGCATCTACTTATGATGTTTTAGATATCCCTCTGCGTCAGCTGTTTACGCTCATGGATGCTGTCACTGTAATGTCAACAAATGCAAATGGTGGGATGAAGTAGCACCTCTTTATGTTTACACTATAGCACATGGCAACCAACACAACAGTAAGGATTAGGAAACAAAGTCACGGATGGTTAGGATCAGTAAACAAAGTCACGGATGGTTAGGTTTAGGCAAAAGATGCACATGGTGATGTGTAGAAAAGACACCAACATCCACCAAAGAAGTGAACTTTCGCACAAATCAGTTCTTCGTTGGAAACATCTACCTCTCCATCTGCACATCCTGTAAGCACACTGGCTGCATTCTCAATTGACAGCACATGTGTGTGTTGCATGTGGACACACCCAATGTCGTCCAGCCCACCACCAACGCATAATGACAACGCCACCGGATCTGTCTTATCTGACGCCATCTGGCCACGTTGCGGATGGACGCGGAAAGTGGCTTTTGCACTCTCATACAGAAAGCACAGACTGAGTCAACATATTTGAGTTCAGAATGGTAAAGGGCTGGTATGTGGCACCTTTTAACCTTCTAGCACAAGTGACTTAGGCAGTTAATGAATCTGAACACTAGTGGTCAGCTGGAGACACAGAGGTGGTAGACACAGGTGTAAACAGCTATGTATCTTGACTGTCCACTTGTGCTTGGATCACTGAAATGTATGATGATACAAGAGGTAAACAATGACTGTTTGCCTTTTTTGGATTCTCCTTGGGGGCATGCGAGAAAAAAAATGTTTTCTTTACAAATTCAAGGTAACATGGTGAGTACCTGATATACAGTTGGTCATTTTGCAGGTGAATTTTTCTGTTAAGGCTCAAATTCTAGAAGATGGGAGTGGACACAGCATGTCTGTCCTTCCATTTTTTGGGCCTCTATCCATTTGAAAGCCTGTTTATCCTTTCATGTCTTTCATAGCAACACAAAAAGTCTTTTAACAGAGTTTGGGGGCGAGGGATGACCATATTTAACTCCTGCTCTCCTCAGTCTTCTTCGGTGCTTGTAGATCACATTAAAAGACAAAAGCAAAGCTTCACTAAGAAACTAACACTTATTAATAAGGCTCGACTTGTCAGATGGTCGAACAGCGCCTGAATGAATTTGCTTTTAACTGCTTGGTATCCCGTAATTCTAATATCATAGAGGCAGCTCTGTCACTTCTCAGCCATTTCAGCCCTTCCAGATGGTGTCCATGTGAAAAAGCAACATTGGTTGCCACTGTGTTCTTGAGCAGGTGTCGTCTGCCTCATGTTAATGTATTTTCACTTTTTGTCTGTCCTTACACTGCTTGCTGCTATACTTCCCTGCTCTGTCTCCTCTCCCTATTCTTCCAGACATATTTCTTCATTATTTTAATGTGAAAATTGTGTTAAGCTGTGTTTTATTGAGTCGTGACTGAAGAACAGCACCGCGGTTTGACAAGCTATTTCAAAACAGACAAGAAGCATTTTAGAATCAAAAGCATTGCTAAGAGTGGAGGACAGGCAGAGAAAGCAAGAGTGAATGGATGTATAAGAAGATCAAGGCTGGTTTAGATCCACTGTTCTTCTTTGTCATATGGACAGGAAACGTCACTCTGCTGTGGAAGTGTGTATACATGTGTGTGTGACCTGCAGATGTTCCTGAGCTATACACCGGTCAAGACCTTTAAAGGGTCAGCTGCAGACTGGGCCACTCTCTTCCTGTCTGCATGCACACACACAGAAACACACACATACAGAGCTAGATAAAGAAGAAAGTGTGTATGTGTGTTTATATCACAGACTGTGTGTACTCGTGTAAATTGCCTGTGTGCATGCATCTGTGTGTGTGTGTGTGTGTGTATGTGTGTGTGTGTGTTGGTATAGCCTCTAAGCAGGATGTGTGCAGTAATCTAATTAGGCAGTAACTTGGCTTGCCGTGACCTTACTAACCATTGGGAGACCCTGCCTGGCCCCAGATCACACAGAGAGTCCCCTGTCTGGAAGAAACACACATACACACACACACACACAGACACAGAGAGAGAGAAAGAGATAGAGAGATACAGAGGTAAAATGCACACACATACAAACACACACTAATATGAAGATGGACAGACAATAAATAGTGAGTGAAACAGACCAAACAGCACATACAATTTATAGTTCATGTACTTTATACTTATATTTACTTACATAGTTACATAATGTCTATCTCTTCTATAAGCACACAGTGCGTTAAAAGGGCATGAAAAAGTGTATTAACCTCTATTGTTTGGTGGGCGCGATACGTAGTTCATTGAAATTGACATTAAGATTAGAGATTTAGATGCTCACATAATGCTACATGAGGTTGCTTCATGTGTTCAGTAAAATTCTTTTTTTTTTAACCTAAAATATCTGCACCAAAATACTTACTGTTGGATACTGTTGGAGAGAATTTTTGGATTCTTATAGAAGAGCTGATGGAAGTGGCTGTGAGCTGGTTTTCATCAGAGGTGGAATAGTTTTTGTAACACTTATCACCATTTGTCAAACCAACCAGTATGTCTCCATAATTTAGAGTCATACTGGATCAAAACACCTCAGATAAAATTTGTTTAAGAGTGTAGATTTGTATCACTGCTGCCCCTTGTGGCTTATAGTGGGGGGAAAAAAACAAGAAAAATTACAGCTGCGATATATGACGAGTACACAGCTGCTTCTTAAAGTCGCAAATGGAGGCTGGCACTTTGATAATGTGCAGGATTTAAATGAAAAATAAATAAAATTATATTTTCATGTGAAATTAATATATATATATAGATATAATTTCTTGCTGCATTTCAATGACAGTATATTTGAAAATTTGACATTATGTTAAACTGTAAAGGGTGAAATTTCCCACATTAGCACACATTGCTTTGCTTGTTTTATTTAAAAAAGGCCCTTGAACACAGAAATGCATCATATGCTTTTGCTAGTTTTAGTCCTTTTATGGGTCTACTCGCATTTGCCCTCTCCGATGAATGTACGCAACGAGATAAATGAAAAAAAAGTTGCTTCTTTTAATTCAGTTTTTTTTTTCAATATTATGAAATAAAAAGTCACAAAGATTTTTTTTATTTGGCCATGTCACGCAGGTGAGAATATAAGGCTGTCAATTTAGTTTTTAAACCGTGCATGCTCGTGTGTGTGTGTGTGTGTGTGTATGTGTTTGTGTGTGTTCTGTGTGTCTCCAGGGCAGAGGAAGTAAGGGACACAGCTGTCTAAAATCACCATTGGGACAGAGAATAACCTGGGGTCTGCCTGGCCCTCACACACAAACATACATACACACACACACACACACACACACACACACACACACACACACACTGAGCTCATGGAGGAAGCGCGGTATACAGTAGAGCCTTGGGGTCAGAACTCACTGGCCTTAAATTACATTTCTCAACATGACAGAACAGAAGTAGAGTGGAATTATTGTTTCACTTTGGATTTGGCCTGGGTGTTAAGGTGCCCTGTGGCACTACACTACACCACTTTGCTATGTTCTCTTTCCATCACACACACACACACACACACACAATAAAAAACAGTTTGTTTTACTTTGTTTACTTGTTTCTGAGTGTATTTTCTTTTACTTATTTGAAAAATAACTTAAATAAATAATTATGATAATAATTAAAAACTGCATGCAAGCGCCCATGTCTGCATGCATGTGTGCATGCATACAAGCCTAACTACTATTCATACTACTTACAATACCATATATTTATACGAGAGAGTATGTACAGTGTGTTCGGAAGTGTAGCCAGGTGTATAATGTATGTAGTGGAGGAATCATGCATAAGCATGCATGCTTGTCTCACATATGCAATTAAAACCTTTGCCTTTTAGGTGTTGGTGCATCTTAATCTGACAGGTATTTGCCCGTGCTTGAAAATTTGGAATAAAACCAAATGTGAGATTATTCTTGTGGAAATATGCACTTCATACCTTTCATAAACTGACTCTACCAATGCAAACGTTTACAAATTCAAACTGTCAAAAATCTCTGAAGCCCATTGCATGGACTCTCAATGTTGTGTCTTGATCATTATTATTCCAATGTTGTAACTATGTTTGCAATCAAATATAAATCAAAGGAATCAATAAGTGCAGGGTATTTGTGTGTATGAGCAGCATGTGCATATATGAAAGCTTTTACCTACACACTTTAAACACACTTTGTTTCTTTGTCTTTTACTTTTTTTATAATGATCAGTTTGTTTTGTTTGTTCTTTATCGTGAATGCTATGAAAATTGAAGAGCATTTTAAAAAAGTATCCTGCTGTATTCACTTGGAATCAGGCAGACGGACACCGCATCGACACAGGAAAAACAAACAAGCAGTTTAAATGGCACGACGGCAAAACAAAGCACACATGATAATATATTGCCATGTTAATGTTATTACAAAAAAGGATAAAATGTACCAAATAAAATTATTTTTTTTGTCTGTTATTGTTATTGTATGTTTAGTAATTGTTCAGATCGCCCATGTTTTATATTTGTAGTGTTAGTGTTAGAGTTTCAAAACATCAGGTTGTAATTTCTATCAAGAAGAACGGCAAAAAGTTAAGGTACATTTAATTTGGACAGCAGTGCTATCTGCTGGTATTTTTGGCTGACCTCACCTTAATGTACCATCTTGCTCTCGTCCACTAATATAATATCCGATTTCCTGTCTATCATCTTCCCGATTGTGTGTGAATGCAGCATAATTCACACACGCTGCAAAATAAATGAAGACATTAGTGTCTTTACAAGTTTTGGGGTGCAAATTCCCATATTTCTGTTTCCGCCCACAGTTAAAAACATGATTGAAGGTGTAAAAGAATATAGATAATTGTTATATTTTTTCATTATTTTCTCATTTACATTCTTAAATACTGTACTTCATTAAGCTTGAATTACATGATGATTACATGAATGATGAAAGAATAAATAAATGTTCAACAAATGAATGAACACTAATTCCCCAAGCTCTGTAGTGCATTGTGGAAGTGTATTTTTAATAGAGACTCCATAAACTGCAGAAATCCAACACACATAATAATATACTGCTTATTAATTGCTGTGTTACTGCACCATTTTTTTCTAGTATTCTGACTTTCTTACTTGGGTAGTTTTCATTACAGTGTCCTCAAGGCTTATGGCTCCAAATATATTTTTACAGCCATCTGCGCCAGTTGGCTATTCTTAATCGCTGCGCTGTGTGTGCATGTGTGTTTGTGTCTGTGTGTGTATGTGCGATTTTACCAACCCTACATACTGCAATGGATAAAGAGAGTCATCAGCAACACTTGGCTCAGGCGCCGTGCCTCTGTGGTATACACTGTGATGCCAACATAAATGGCAATGGAGGAGTCTAAATGTCACTCATGCACACACAGACACACATGCAGAGTTTTGAGGGATAAGTCTTAATGCAGTAGCATGGGCTCCTTGGCACAGACTGCTAGCCAGACTGGTATGTGGTCTGGGGTAAGTGGGGAGGCGTTGGCTGGGCTGCCACACTACCAGACGTGACATACTGCACTCTATTCTCTCCTTTTCTGACTGTTGTTCTGTCTCTGAGCTGTGGAATCATCTCTGTCCTCAGAACGCTTTATAATAATCATTTTAAGTGCTTTGCATGATGAGTAAAAATGTTAGCAAAAAGTAGAAATTACACCAGAAAGAGCTGAACAAGTGGAGAGCTTCTCCATATAATGCAATGCAATATAAAGCAGTGATAGCCTCCTACTGGCTAACATCCCCAGAAACCTACAAATTTCCATATCATGTCCTACAAAAAGCAATTCTGGTGTAGAACTTATAATTAAAAGATTATGTATTTCCCTAGATACCTATTTGGTCATTATTTGGGGCCAATTTTTTTTCTCTTTATGGTTAGTGTGAAGGATTTTGACAGCCATTAAGGTAAGAGTTTGGTCAGATTTATCTTGGTGTTACCTCAAAACCTTTCCTGGTTAAATCCACAGACTCCACATTTGAGTCATCATGCATAAACAACAAAAAAGGTGGTTTGTGAGCGCCTTCCAAAATGACTGCAAATGACCGAAAAGCTATGGTTAAGGTTTGGTTAATGTCTGACAAGTGAAATGACTTGGTAAAAGGGGAAATCTGTTGATTTTTCACAGAAAGATTGAGTTTACTGCTAATGGAGGAGCACCACTCAGCCTGTAAAAGCATGGGATAATTTATTCCACGGCCGTCACACCTATGACTCAGGTGAAAGTAGTGTACCACCACAATACCGGATTAAGACTTTAAAAGAAAGTGAAAAAGGATGGCCAGGACACAGCCATGCAATGTGTAGGCTGGTTTACTCTCTCAAAAATCAAAAATGGCAATTTACAGGGGGCAGTCCCATATTTGCCTATGGTGAAGACAATATAAAATTAACAAAAATGAGCTAATAATAAAATCAACAATACATTTCAATCCAAATGAACTATAAACAAACAATAAAGTAATATTGTTTGTTTTAACACTGGATAAGTGAGTTTTTACTTGGTATCTTCCACCTGACTCCTTCATGGTGCAGGTGTGATCAAGCAGTCAATCAAGCATTTAGCCAGACCAGACCGGACTCACAGCTTCTTTGGAAACCTGAGGGTGAGTTTGCACGTGAAAAATGAGAGTTTTGAATCCATGTCGGTGAAATGAAAAGAGAACTGTAAAGACATAAGAGCATGGAAACTGATTTTGCAACCGCAATGAAGCCACACTAACACTGGAAGCTCTTTATTGTCCTTTGTTCAGTTCTTGGCTATTGTTTGAGAGGTCCGGTGACCATGTGTGCCCTTATGGTCACAGCGGCTCTTAAGGGAGCTTTGAAACATCTAAGGGAAATTTCCCCTGACTATATCAGCAGGGTCATCTTGGCTTGGGCTTCAGACCTCACATCTTCAAAAAAAAAAAAAAAAAAAACTACTGGAGCATTAGATTTGAAAGAGCTGGGCATTTACCCGTGAAATAGGGTTTTATGAAATTAGGTTAAATCATGGAGGTTGAGCTAGAGTTCAGCAACCTGACCTGAACTTGATGGTTCCGCCAACAGGCCAGATTTAAAGCCTTGAGTTTTAGTTCAAGGTTTAGAAAGAAGCATGACATATCTCATGTGACATATGTCTTGTATGTCATGTAACAAACATTGATGTTCTACTTCAAACTGTTAAAATTCAATATAGACTTTTGGTTTCACGCAGGACAAAAACGCTTCTCTCCTAGGTGAAAGCCCTGTGTTTTTTCCACCTAGCCACTGAAGCAGAATGTGTTGTTCTTTATACCACATCAGCTTCCTTCTTTGCTCCCATAATACTTACTATGGCCTCTAGATTTTGCCACAAAAATAACACAAATATTGGTCATTGTTTCTACTCTTAAGAGGATAGTCTCGCACTGCCGACTCATATAAGTGTGGCTAATGTGACTGACTATAGAAAGATGATTTGAGTAAACCAGCCACGTATATATGTCAATAGGGAAAAGAGCAAGTTAAGCCAATACTTGTAAGACAGATCATTTATTGTTTTTATATGCTATAGTGTTTTATGCTGGTAGTTGACTGTAGTGTGTGTATGTTCACCTACTGGTTTATTGATCAGCGGAGGTTCAGTGAGACTTGTGCTGGTGGATTGTTGTGCCATTTTTTGTGTTGGTCTGTTGCCATTGTCAGATGAGTTCATTTTTTTATGTGTGGGAAAGCACTTGCAAAGTAATCATATCAATAAAATCTGGATATATTTGCCTCTTCAATTTTGACTATTCTTTTAATCTGTCTCTTGCATGACCCCAACCTTTATGGAAGTGCAAGACTAAATTTGACTTCTTCAAATACCAAATCAAAACTGAATTATCCAAGAACAACATCCCATCCTTATCTCTGGATTATATTCCTTTAGAAATAATGACCGTCCTCTAATACTAAACCAGTTGGCATGACAAATGTTGAAGTGAAAAGCTGACTTTGTAGAAGTACTTAGGGCCATTGGACATCAACAACGTTTGGTTCTCTGATCAGAGCTAAAAGAACAGGGGGGAGAGATGCTGTGGTGGCATATATTGGAGGCATAACAGAGAATAAATATCGGATATCATAAATAATCTACAAAATGCTACCGCATGCCCAACACTAAGCCTGTTCTCCTTGGTTAGAACAAAGTGAAAGAACCATTCAGGGGTCCAGTGATTGTAGATCTGAGAGCTTGTCTTTCTATTATTGTCTCCCTTGCTTTCTCTCTCCACCCCCCCCCCCTCTGATGAATTAGTCATATTAGAGGGATATAGTGTTTGGCATAAGGGAGCCATTACCCACACCCTGTGATGCATGTGCCAGTTTAGCCAAGGTCCTTTCTGTCTCTCCATTCAAGCCCAGCCTGGCGGGCCATGCAGGATGCCAGGCTCAGCCAGCCTGGCTTCACTCCCAGCTTGGCCAGTGAATGACAGAGGGCTACCAGCAATGACTGAAGATAGACAGAGAGAGAGACAGGGGAACTAAAAATGTGCAGAATGGAGAGAGAAGAGGAAGCCAAGGAATAAAGCTAAAGAAAAGTGAAAGGCAGAAAGACAGTAGGACTCTAAGTTAGTAGACTCTTGACGTAATAAACGTCATATATGTAATATATCATGTAAAGTAAAATGCAGTATAGAATATAAGTACACAGTAGACACAGGGTACTGAAGGTATGGCCAGCACTGTGATGTATTCCTTGAGCCTGGCCTCAGGATAGAGTTGGCTCTCACGTCGTGCAGTATGTCATTCAAGTGGAGACTGTCCTGACCAGAAAGACGACAGCATCAGTCATTTGTTTAAATGCCCGAAACAACCCCGTGCCGCAAAACATATTAACAAGGATCTGACAGAGCAGCTAGCACGGCTGGTCTGGTTCAAAGACATAAATCTGTCTTTTGTGGGTCTACCAACTTCATGGTAGTGCAATTTAAATTACTAGATCGCTCCTTTACCATCCACATTTAGGCCAAAAACCCCAAATTCTTCTCACCAGATGCATGAACAGAAAACCAGGCTTTGTAAGACTACTGAAAGACACACACAATCTTTAAATTGTAATTCACAGGGCTTATGGAATTAGGAGTGGACACACTCTAAGAAATTAAGTTGAACTAGAGCCATATAGGTTTCTTTGGCTCGTCCCCATAGGAGAAACTTTTGTGGCTACCTGGAAGAACTTTTACTGAAGGTTCCACCTGGAACTCTTTCAGAGAGTTCTACCCAGAACCCAGTGAAGGGTACTACCTGGAACCATCTGTTTAAGGTTACACCTGGAAACCCCTATGAGAGCTTCTACAGAAAACCCCTGTGTGTTGTAATGGTTCCAACCACAACTCTTTGGGTTTCTTTATCCAGAACCTTTCCACCTTGTAAGGGTGTGAACAAGAATCACTCAGGAAGTTATCCTGAGAACCCTTTTTATATTCCAAGGGTTTCATCTGGACCCCACTCAGGGGGATTCTAAAAATAGAAATTTAGTGCATTACTTATAGATCTCTCTGCCAATAAGTATGGTTTTCATGTAACAGGTTAGCCTGGGGCCAATGGAACCACGTCCAGCAGCCTTGGACATAATGACACTCCAAAGGAGCCAGGGCTGATGTGGTCCAGTGGAACTCACTGAAGACATGGTTCATAATCTGGTTTTCAAGGGGTGGAGATTTCATGAGATCACAATGACTAAAGCCTTTAATATTTCAATAGTGCAGTAGAGTTGGGAAACAAGACTATTTGAAATTAGATTTAAACACAAAATGCCAAGTACGAGGTACTCACTTAAGCCCCGGCTCTTTTAGAATGTCAGAGGAATTTTACTTCAGCAGACCATGTGGTATTTTATGGCATGAAACAACAGTAAAAACATCAAGTAGCATTAATTGATTAAGGGTATTGCATCTACTTTTAAAAATACTATTGGAAACACTGGTAAACATTTAAATATTTGAGGGTGAGGATCATTTAACATCCATGCTTTCAACAATCTTTCAAAAACTCTTTTTTTTTTAAAGGAGTTCTGCGAGTGGTTCCTGTTAGAACCTCAGCCCTTCAGGAAGAACCCTATTGAGGGCAGTTGATGTTTTTTGTACCGTTCAAATTGTGGTTTTTGTCTTGAGTAATTTAAAAAAATAGCATATTCAACAATTCCTGTGTGATTGTAAGGTATTTTCATTGACAGGAGAGCAGGAAAAGCTGTCATCAAGGTTTTTTTGGTCCATCGAATCATGAAGTATTTTAATCTTTGTTTTGAACAGATGTCAAAGAACATGAGTCAGTTTCATTCACACATTGTCTTACAGCCCAGAGCCTTTTCTCTTGCTGTGGACAAACACCCCCTGTCACTGTTCAGACCCCTCAAAGTGCAGCCATATGTATGCTGCCATTGTTGAGAAATATGAATTATTTGGTCAGTTGTGTTGGAGGGCATAATATTTCAGCATATAGGAGCAGGGAAAAGGGGCTAACTTGTTCTGACACCAAAGAAGCAATGGATTAGAAGTGACCCTGCTGACGTGGAGGGCTCCAGACTGTGGCACAGGGAGGCATTAATGCCATCACCTTCAACTTTCTTGCCTGACTAGCCACAATAAGACAGCTGATTTGAACTTTGACCATGAAAATAAATGCTTTCAGATACCAAAATAGAGAGTACGCACTGTGAATATTTGTGACTGCTTTGTGTAAGAGAGTTCAGGAGAATTTGGGTTAAAGCAGGAGCTGTAATAAAGTGATTACAAGAGGGATTTCATGTTTGTTTTCCTGTTTTTGTTGCTCCAAATGGTCAGCATCTGCCAGTCTGGGAAAGCAAAAAAAGTTGTTGGAGACTTCTGACCATATTTTCAGAGAGTGGTTCATCCAAGAGTTAGAAAGACAGTGTTAGTGATTAATGAGAGGCGGGAGGGGACACCGCGACGGAGAAAGAGTCCAAGTTAATTATCGTGCCATAAGTGCTGCTTTCAACTTTACACACAAGACTAGAGATACTGTGTGTGCCTGCACTGTTACTTTATGTGCATGTGTGTGCGTGTAGATAGGCTTATTTGCCTGGCATGGGTAGCACCAGGGCTGGGCCTTGGTAGTACACAGTAAAAAATGTCATTTAATGTCATATCAGTGTTAAAACAATATTTTTTCTGATATGAAAATAAGATTTTTCTATCCATAGCAGTTTGATATCTCTCAAAAATTGCATCATATTTTGACATAAGGCAGAATATTCTGAGATCAACACTCAAATAAATAATATTATGCTTTAAAAAAGTAAATAAATAGTAATCATGCAATTTCAGTATAATAACCAGAATAATTGTTGGCATTGTACATTTCTGCAAAGAAAAAACGCCTGCTTTTGATGGCACAATGTCTTGAATTGCCCCTGATGTTTCCCTAAAAAACACCCGTGTTTTAGTTACCGCCTGAGGTGCTGCGGATGTCCTGCTGAAAAGCCTGCTCTTTTGGTGACACAATAATGGCTGCAATATCTGCCAATGTCTTGGTAACCACCTGCTTTTGGTGGCACATTCATGACAAGAAGTGTAGCCAAAGTCTCACTTTAGATCACCTGCTTTTTGTAACACAATCAACCCTGGAAATGCTGCAAATTTCTCGCTAAAGAGCAACCTCTTCTGGTGGCACAATAGCTGCTAGGAATGCAACCGATGTCTCGTTTAAAAAATGCAGATGTCTTGTTAGAAAACACCCACTACTGATGGCACAATCATGGCTGGAAATACTGCTGCTGTTTCGCTTAAATACAACCAGTTTTGATACTTGTCTCCAACAGTGGTCAAGTGGTGTCAAGCTATCCATCATCCCCTCCTCCTCCAAACGTCAGCTCAAAAATATGTAATCAGGTGTAACTTTAGAAACATATATGTGTAAATATATGAAACATATGAAATGTGCAAATGTAATGTATCTGTGGTTTGCAGAAGCGTACAGCACCAACATTTTCTTCTGGCAACTGGGCTGGCATTTAAGTCAAATAGTCTTGTACCATGTGGCTGAATTTTTAACCCGTATTCATAAAACATAAAATCACTCAATGCTTTTTCGATGTGTACATGTGTGCCGTAGCAGAGGATGCATGTGTAGTTCTGTAGTGTAAGTAGGAGGTGTGTGAAAGGAGGAAGCCATTTGCTTTGGAAATAAAACTGTTGCCATAAGGAGGTGTGGACACGGCAGAAAGCCTCCCAATAGAGCCAAGCTGGGAATCCATCCAGCTCCTCCTTAGCAATGAACACTGGACTTTAGACAAGGTTGGAACTTGGTACTTGTAACATGACATTTTCAGTGTTCCCCTGCCTGTGCAACATTATGGTCATCAAAAGACTGCCAAATACTTTTTACTCTCAGATATTTTAATATGCTGTGGTGCACTTGACTTTAAGATGGCATTCTGTGCTGGTACATGGAAAATCCACTGCAGCAGATGAGAGTTAACATTATTTAGTTAAGATGTTGAATCTTTTATTGATAACTAACAATGTGATGCTGACTGCCAACACATTTTCAGTTATAATGTAATATAGGCCACTATTATAATCTGTTAAAGTTAAAAACACAGCACACTGCATATTGCACAACCAACATGAACACAAAATGTAAATATGGCACATTTACAAACATGAGAATGCATCAGAATGTTTCTATTGGTTGATAGTGTGCATTCGCACATTCATTGTTGCAAAAGGGAACATCAACCTGAAAGTCAAACAGGATGAAGGCAAATGCAAGAAGTTGGCTCCAATTGTGGGGATGTGAACCTTATGTGACTGTACTTTTATTCACTGTAAGGCAAGACACATTTGTTATAACTGGTAAGAACTGTTGCTCCAGAAATCTCTTCAAATACCTCAGCTCAGTATATGAGCATAACGCCAAAAGCCATCTCCAGTTTCCACCTGGAAAGTGGCTGGAAGGCGTCAGATGAGGACGCAACTCGACAGAACTATTGGAGTTGTTATTGTGCACTGGCAGATGGCACCCGGCACGTCCAAATGTAACACACACAGGTGGAGTTAGTAAGAACATGGCCAGACGGCACTGGTTGCATGTGCATGAAACATGTCAGGTAATAATGCTGCCGGTGAAGACTTAATATAAAGAACGCGAGTGCACTTAGTATAGGGCAGGCGGAGCAGTTCACTTGTGTGGAGGTATGAGATCAGTCTATGACATACCAACCTCACTCATCCATCCTTCATCCATTGTCAGTGATTCCTGTTATGTTTGGACTGGACTTCCACTCAAAGTGGTCAAGACCCAAGTTTTGTATTTTACTCCATAGTTTTGATTTCTTATGCTGTTTATACAAACCTGACCACAGAGGTTTGTACAAGCAAAACCAGGAAACCTACACTACAAATGGGTGAACATTTTTTACTTGTTGACTCTAAACAGAAAGGAAATATCATTATTATACTTAGCAAGTTGACATTTAACAAAGGAGTTGATGGTTGATGTATATGGCAGTCATCTTTTTCTTGACCCATTGCCAAGGCTATACAACCCCAGTTGACTAATCCTTTTTTTTTCCATAACTTGTCTTCATGTCTTTTATCTTCATGTCTCCATATGTCCTTCACTATACAGTTGTCTCTTTTCATCTTCTTCCTTGGGCTTTCTACTATTCCTTTCAGTCATCTCTTCTGTCCATTCACTATGTCCTGTCCTTTGTTTATTGTCCTCCTCAGCATTCTCCCTTATCTCCTCACTTGTTATTCCTCTCTCTTTGCCTTTCCCCGTTCTCTCTTACTGATCTTTTAATTAGCTTATATACAGTAGTTGCAAGAACTCACAAGTATCATGATATATCTGATTTTTCTATTTCAAACCATAATGAAATGCCTAAATACTTAACACTTGACCTTTGTATTACAGAGGGAAAGAATAAATGCCATTATTTCATGTGGCAGCATTCATTCGACAGCTTTGATAGAATTTCTTTGAATGGACTCTTGAGGTGGCCTAGCTTTCTCTTAGTGTATAAGAGTGTATATGCATTCACATCTTTCTTAGTTCATTGAAGATAAATGTCTTGATTTGGGGTGTGTGTATGTGTGTGTGTGTGCTGGAGATGTCCTCAGTACTCAGCAGGGATCCGTTCCATTAAAGTTGGCAAGAGGATTTCATGGGGCTCCTGTTCACCCTGCACTCGTTTGGCTCTTGATCTCACCGTGCAACGAACACTCGCACCACATTAAATGAACGGCCTGGGTCCCCACTGCCTACGGAGTATACGGAGATGACTAGGTAGTGAAAAAAAATAAAACACAGACTCCCCAGGCTGCCGCATGAAGCAGACTTCAGAGGGGAACTTTTTTTTTTTTAACTGCGAGGTGTAAAATTAGAGCAACGATAAAAGGAAATTGTTGAGTATTGTTTGAAGGAGTGTGTGAAGTATACGGAGAAAAAAGTTTAGTGAGATATGTACTTTACATGTGTGTAATGACTGTTTGAAATGTTTGAACTTGCTGAACTTATTGCACTTTGAAAAAAGTGTGATGTTAGGCTACAAAAACATACAATCATTTGCTCATTGCTCACTCCAAGAATGGCCACCTTAACATGGTGGAGGGGTTTTAGAATGGGAGCTCTGTTGTCTAGGGCACATAGCTCCTGGTAGGTTCTCTAAAGGCAAAGTGGTCCCAGAGGAGAAACCAGACTAAGGGGCTGTTTACACAGCAACGGTTTGTGCATAAAAAGTTAAACTTTTGGTTTGGCCTTTCATTCATACAACAGCGTTTTGGGGGCCTGAAAATGTAAACTTTTGAGTATAATCTTTCGAAAACATCACCTCTTCTGTCACCATGTAAACTGGCAACGCGCAGATCCCGTGAGAACGGTGACGTCACGGCTGCACATTGCACATTAAATTTCAGACAAATAGCCATGCATGAGTAGGAGGACAAAAGTAACAACAATTGCAGACTACCGAGCTGTAATTGTGCTGCTGACTACTGAGTTTATTAACACTGTTGATTCCCATATGTGTGTTCACCATTGTCCTCTTATGTATTTATACTCACTGCTCTGTAAAAGAACGCCTTTATGTGCAGGCGCATGGTGTTCCTTTATGGTGTGTCATTACAAAGTTACATCACCACCTCTGAGACCATGGATCTCAACAACAGCTGAGTCATTCACTAATTCTCTAATACATATAAAGGCAAGCTAAACTCTTTTGTGTGTTCATGCATGACTAGTCACTATACTGTAGGCCAGGTTTACCTTCCTGTCTTCACCCTGACGAGTCCTTACTTTTCACCCAGCATCTTTTTGCTGCCCTGCTCTGTGATGAGCTGCTCTGGGATCAGTGTCTCTGCCCGGGGGCTGTATCTGAGCCTCTGCAGAGGTGGAGGCGGTCAGTTACCGATCTGACGCCACAAGCTGCTTGTTCATGTTGGTGTTGGCCACAAATCATTTTCATGCATTTGCAGGTGAAGTGACAGCCACGTCTTAAAGGTGGATGTCAGCTCATCCAGAATAGGATCAGACATGCTGAGCTTGTGTTTGTGTGAAACTGAACAGGTTTGTTTGCTTGTTTCCCAAATGTCTGTACTTTTTTTATTTTGAGCTTGCTTCATACCTAACCCCATGCTTGTCATTGAGTGTACTCTGGTAGGATTTGCATAGATTTTTGAGCACATATGGTATGATATACGAGTGTGTTTGCCTTTATGTGTTCACTTCAGGCTTGTGAGTGTGTGTGTGTGTGTGTGTGTGTGCGTGTGTGTGTGTGTGTTGTAGGTGTGTTGACACTGCTCCCTGTCAAAGGCGATTTGAGGCCAGTTCAGTCACTGTCAGGGCCGAGGCCAACCGGGTTGTGGGGCGTCTGTGTTTATCAGCTCTGTTAGATCCTGTCATCCACCAGGCTCAGAGCAGAGCACAGGGGACCGATCATCATCTCCTCCAGCAGGTAAAGAACATTGAAGTGACAGGAAAGGACCTCCAACTATACACACATGCACATGTACACACACACACACTTGGAAAAAAAAGCATCCAAACTGTTGGCCGCTCTCAGTGCTGGCTAAACCTTCAGGTGTGGAGTAAAGGTGTGTGTGCATGGCGTGAGCTTCCTCAAGAAGCTTAACTTGCAAAACATTTTTGCAAGAACAGGGTTGCTACATGTAGAAAATCATCTTTTCAAGATTACAACCGTCACTATTTAAAAAATGCACCACAGACCACAGATTTCACAGATTTCATGCCCCTAAATATGCTCTGACAACCAAAGAAGTAAACAAGGCCATAATAGAAAAATCTGATAAATTACCTAAAGTCATTTCACATGAGTCAGGTGGAGCTACAAGTTTGAAAATTAAACAAATCTGGAAGTCTTGTGTTGGAAAGACGTGAGATTATCAGACTTCTGTAGCCCTCTCCTCATCTTCTCTGCAGATTAGCGACTACATTAGCATTAATACAAACAAAGCACAGCCAAATCTCCAAATGAACTGACAGTAATCAAGTTGTATGGTGGATAATATACATGCCAGGTTTTGACAAGGAAGAGGAATTAGTGGAATAAAAGAAATATCTTTGGTCATGCCAATAAAAACTGCCCATCCGTTGTAAGTGGTACATTTGAGAAGACCAATCATACATGTAGACTGGCATATTAACCAATGTGGCAGCTACACGTGTCTTTTATATATTATTGCCTCACACCAATCCTATTAAATGTTCTTTGTAATATTTTTAATGATGACCCTGAGCTGAAACGTGTTATTCTGTTGCTGGAGTTTTGACCTCTACAAAACTAACTGTATAACCATTTGTTGTACATGTCAATTCTTTGACATATCCCTGAATTAATATTTGATAATACCTTTGAGTGTCACCTGGAGTGGTTATTTTTATGTTATGTACCAAGGTAGATTCAGGTGTTAACTAGGGATGTGAAGCAGGAAGTGTACAGGCAAGCATTTGAATAATGCTGCTCTCTATTGCAGCATTGGGTTATTTGTGTATTTTTGACAATAATTGTAATGTCTCCTTTAGTGTAAATAGAAATCTTTGTCAGTTAGAGATGCACATACAAGTACAGATGCTGCCTGACCTGGTCTCACAGAAATGCATAAAAATGACCACAACTTCCAAACATCCCATCACATGATGGTGGCACATGTGTTAAAATTATGTGCACCACAGAAAAAAAATACCAATGAAAAGTCAATTACGATCCTTTATTGTGATGGACACACAAATTCCCTGATTCAATGACATCACACAGTATTAAAAGTTAGAAACTCTAAGTAAAGCAGGATGTTAGGGTGGTGGATGGGTCAAACAAACAATGGACTTTCACCCAAACTGCTGCTTATGTCAACTGTGAAATGAAAAGTCATTACTTGACTTTGTTAAGCTTTACATTCTTGAATCCTAGGCATATTTACGTCACATTATGTGATGTGCTTATGCACTTTACACTGTATTTACATCTTGTACATAACAAACTGTTATTTTAACCAAAACCATGATCTTTTTCCAAACCTTGTTTTGATGCCTGAACCCAATCATGACAAAACCATGTAATTTCACACATACATGCCAACAAGACATAGTGCGGTGTTGAGAGGTTGAGGTTATTTCATGCAATATGTAAGACATGTAAAACAAGGGTTCAACATTTAGCTTTGGCAACTTAATGACCTCCGCTATGTCTATGCTTCAGCATCAATCTGCCCCTTCCCCTTCATTTTCAATTTACTGTCATTACAGAGATGTGTCTTGCACAAATACCAAGTTTGTCTCCTTTTTTATCATAAAAATTAAACTTCACTTCTTATGTGTAAATATTGTAGGCGGAAAACAGTATGTTCCTACATGTTTCCAATTATCAATAATTTCCTCCAGAAAGTGGTGCTGTTTCTGCTATACCACAGCTCAACACTTGTTTACTGTACATCTGTTTGCAGGTGATTAATTGAAAAGCTGGTTCAGTTTATGTGTGAACAGCTCTATAGGTTGATTATTCCACTGTTAAGGTCTCTACATCTCCTGGCAATAGCACAGATTTGATAAGTGGAGCTCTGTGCAGCCTTTTCAAGGCTGATGCAGAAGGAAATGACTCCGTAATATACACCATGTGTATGACTACATCACTGAAATCCAAGGACAGATTGTAAATAAGTGTTTCTAATACCCTCCAGAATATCAAAATACTTTAGCCTCGGTGTCAACTTGTCAGCAGGGAGCATTTCTTTCATTTCTGCCTTTCTTTGTTTCATTCTTTGCCAAATGAAAAAGAATGTGAAACTTGGGGTAATTATTGATGACAGAGTTTTGTAGGCACAGCCCTAGTGCTCTGGTGATTTTCAGATTAGTTGGACCTCAAATCAAAGTTTGAATCAATACCATCAACCTTCAAAAAACAAGTGGTCAAACCCTGGTAGGGATTAAACAAACTCTGAAAGCGCAGAAATACTGAAACGCTGGCACAATTAGTCTGTGAGCTAATACACAGGTTCTACCCAGTTACATGTGTGGCAGGAGGGACCTGGGGATTTAGACCGTTCCACAAGTGAGTGTTTTATGTTAAAACAAACATCTGTTCAATGTTTTCTCATAGTGAGCTCACCCACCGGACAAAATTACCCAGGAAAAACATGCCCATCAAATATTTTTTTCTTTTTTTTTTTCTGAGTATTAGTCTTCAAACCTTCACTTCAAAGAATCACTAAAACTTTACTTTTTGATATTGCTGTGATAATTATTTAGAATAAGGTATAACACCCACAATACAACGGCATAAGGACAGAGAATGAGGTAGAGATGAAGTAGTGAATTTATAAATGTAGAAGGGTGGAGATGCCATGGAGCGGAGGGGTCAGGGTAATGACTGTGGACAGGTCCAGAGGAGTAGACCGCCAAGCCTTGAGTTCCACCACTAATAGGATTAAGAAGGATGGGATTCCCCCTGGAGGACTGGACACACTCACACCAGAGAGAGACGGAAGGAGCGACATCTCTGCCTCGCCTTGCAATACACCCGCAGGACTGGGTTTAAGTGTGTGTGAGTGTGCACGTTTGAGTTGCACTTCTCTGAGGATGGGGATCTAAGGACCAAAATGTCCTCACAAGGTTAGAAAAGTTAGCTTTACATTGTGGATTTGCAATTAAGATTGGCAGCGTTATTAGATCATTGGGTCAGTTGTTAAGGTTTGTACCTATTAATCAACAGCTAAACTGTGTGTTAGGCCTTCAGGCAACTGTTGAACTCTTAAAACTCATAATGTCTGTTTTTACTTGTAATTTTTGTCGTCTTGGTATGTAAGTAGTGGTTGTTTTGGATTTTTTTAGATTTGGTCTTTTTAACATTTGACACTTCTTTCAGCCTCCAGTCCCTATATTCAAGAGTTTTTGTCTTCTTCTTGTTGCTCAGAACCAAACAAAACACCCAGAGAAATTATTTTGTATCTTTTAGAGATGACTTGTCCAAGAAAATGCTTGGCTTATACCTTTTACTTTGCTAGGATGCAGACCTTGAAATCAGTCAACTCCACTGAGTTCAAGTTCACAGATTCGTCTGGCATCGTGACATCAAACAGCTGTTTCTTGGTTTAAATTAAAAAAACAACAACAACCAACAAGCACCTCAGTGGGGACTAAAGATTAGCCAATCGGGACCACAATGGGACTAAAACAATCGTCAAATGTTGTACGGCAACCGATGGGAAGTTCAAAATCTATACGTCCTCTCAATATCGCCCAACATATTACTTCCATAGGTCCATTGGTTACCACTTTAGTCGACACTGATATTCCACACTGATTTAACTCAACAATGGACTTACATTAACTTTTGTACAGACATTCACGGTCCCCAGAGGATGAAGTGTTGTAAGCAGTCTTTTTGTTATCCCTTCTGCCAAGGTAACTACCATCTTTATCAACTTTTGCCAGAAATGTCCAGAATGAAAACACATACTCCTCTGGGAGGGTGGTTTGAGTGGATTATCCTGAAAATACCAGATAAACATTCTAGGAATCAAAATATTCACACTTTCATAGTTAAGCATAATGCATTTCTTAAAGAGATAATGAGGTGTACACAATCTTTTCCATCTTTTCTATCTGAAAACAAATATTTTTACAATTTATCTGCAGTTCATGTGGGTCTCAGATGCATTTTTTTTTTAGAAAATAAGTATAGTTCTTATTTTGATATAATTTAAAGGATTTTACTTTTATACAGTACTACCTACCTACTAGTACCTACTTTCCTGAGTTTTCTCTCAATACCTTTGTTGCTGCTTTTTTTTTCCAGATGCATCAGTGTCTCTGTTCGTGTCCTCCTCTGAACTTCCTCCATTGTTTATGCAGTATGTGGTTGCTTGTCTCCAATGTACCTAAATTGTGACTATGTGACAACAGCATAATAATGCACGCAAAGCTCTTTCTTTTCTCTCCACTTGTTGTTCACCCCCTTAAACCAGAGGGAGGTGAGGAGGAGGAAAGGCCTCAGTGTGATGGCGAGTGATGGTGACACAGAGCGCTGCCTGGGAGCCTCTTCACTGCTCTGTCCACAACATCAGCAGAGAGCCAGAGCTTTACATACCCTGCAACACTCTCTGTCCCTTCTGACACACACACACACACACAGTTTTCTATTACAACACTTTCAGACTTTGCTGAATATGTTTATTCTTTGAATGATCTTTGATGATAGTTTTTATGAGCATGGAAAAAGTACAAAACAAGTAAGACATAGCCAATTAACCCAAACCACAGGTTACAAAATTACTTTTATATATTGACTTATAAAGTTTTTTATTTGACAATCGGGACAAAACTGTATTGAAACTTTTTTTGATATGTCATGGGTCCTATTTTTTCTTTTAACGTCATTATGTCGATGTTGGTTTTACCACTTTTATGCAGATGATGAAATTTCACTTGAAGTTTACCACCAACACAATACAAGTCTCTCAATCGAGCATTATACTGTAAATTAGAGGCTGACCAGTACTGATTATTTGAGGCTGATAGTGATATCCAAATTAAAGCATTAAAAAAATGTTAACAATATATCTACTTGGCAGGACTTTTTACACTTGCACTTATCTACTTGGTAATATGTATGGTTGTGTTGTTGACCTAGCCAGTTTAGCCAGGTGTTCATATGTGAAGATTATCTTGCTGAACAAAACATGCAAGTATCTTAAATATTTCTTCCAGAGGTTACTTTCTGCAATGACCCAAAATCCAATGGAAAAACCCAATAGGCTTTTTGATTAAGGAACCGGAGGTGGTGTTAGCTTCAAAGTTGGCCTTTGGGGCACTCTATGGGGATTGACTCCCTTTCGGAGCAAGCCCTAGGTGGCATTTGCAGTTTTTGCCACTTTCTCAGTGGTTTCATTTTTCTAGCCTCCCGCAGTCGCCGCTTCTCTTTAACGCATAAGTCAACAGCTTCTCAGTGCATGCCTTTAGAAAAGTTGTGTATTGTCAAGCAAACTGTTTGCCATTTAACTATGGATCTTCTGTGGAACACTGAATTGCTCGCCTGACTCAGCTGCTTTCTGTAGAATGAAACCTGTTTCCATATTTCTAAGTGTGTTCTCATGCCGAACTTGTCAAATATGTCCACTCTGTCAGTGTTTTTGGTGTAAGAGCGTGACACCAAAAGCCACCTTATGCATCCAACCAAGTCAAGTCAATTCAATTTCATTTATAAAGCCCAATATCACAAATCACAACTTGCCTCAGAGGGCTTTTCAGCATACGACATCCCTCTGTCCTTACACCCTCAAATCCAGACCGTAGCTGGACATCAGATGAGAGCACATAACAACCGGTGGTGTTGTTATTATAAGCCATTGGACAGCCAGACAGCACCGGGTATGCCCACATGCTACGTGCACAGGTGGCGTAACTTGAGAATGTGACTGAATAGAAGTGGTTGCATACACCTGAAATGCTGACAGACAGCGTCAGGTAATAATGCTGCCGATAATGACATAAGGAGCGCAACTGCAAGGGAGGGGAGGTGGATGGGTCCTACAAACAACTGACTGTCATGCAAGACTTGACAACCCGCACCGGTTGCCATGTGTTGTTGAGTAAACATAAGGACCATGCTGCTTCACTCCAACATATGCATGTGTTTATGTCATGGTAATGTGCGGTGTCATCCCACCATGACGACATCCGACTATTTGCATTTGTAGACATCACTGTAACAGCATCCTGGAGCGTAAACAGCAGATGCAGAAGGGCACCTAAAACGTCATCAGTAGACTTGGAAGGTCACTGACAGAACGGCATCATGTTACGAGTTGGGATGAGAACATGCTGATATTTCCCAGTGAGCCATTCTCAAAGAGGAGACCCCTTTAACCTTTAACCCTTACCTTAACATGAATGTAATCCCTACCAATCCTAAACTAACCTTATATAGAAGGAAGCACCTGCAAAATGTCCTCCTCTTGGTCTTTATCTTTATATCGCTTCTCGGCCCTCAGAAGAATAGCACTGCAAGTTGGCATGCACACTTGAACACACACATTCCCATGGGTGCCCTGTTTGAACACTCCCCCACCCACCCGCCCTCAAGCTCAGTACTTAGGGAGCATATGCTGGGTGCTGTGTCTCTCTGTCCTCGGGGGCCCGTGGGACCGAGGCCCCTGCCCGCCTGCCTCGTCTGCCTATTTATGACCAGAGCCAACAGGACAGGGCTGACGGATGGGCCCCTGAAGCTGGGGACAGGCTGGGGAGAGGGGAAGGGAGGGTGGGAGGCAGCGGCGGGGGGGGTCACACTCAGTCCTCGGCAATTAGAGGGAAAGAGTATGAATGTGTGTGTGTGTGAGAGCTTGTGTGTCGGAGGGCAGACATAGTGTGAGTTGGACTTTCCTAATCCATTATCGCCGGGCCTTGCTCCAGGTGGCGTTATGTCGACACGCTGAATGGCGAGTGTGTCGTGATGTGACAGGTTGGATGTGCGTGCGCTGCGCTTACGCACGCGTGTGTGTTGGAGAGCAGACGCATCTGATGTGCGGTAATTGCTGCCCTTTCAGTTAACTGTTACAGATTGTCTTGAGAGGGGAAACTCAGTTCAGTCAGGCCGCACTTTGTCTCCGCCGCTGCCAAACTTCACTTCTCTCTTTAGGGGATTCAGACTCGAGAGGAAAGCAGATGGAAAAAAGAAACATTCCTGTTTGTTTTTTGGGCGCTTTGAGCTTGTTGTAGCATGCTGTGCAGAATGTATTTTTGACTTGTTTGACTTCCTGCGGTGAACACAATCGCTGTTGCATTTCAGTAATCGACACCTTCACACCAGCTATTTATCTCCATTAAAATCTGCGGCTTGTAGAGATATTCGTCTCATCTTAAAGGTGCTATGTGTAGCATTTTTCAAGATCAACATATTGCCAAATGAATTGTGATTGTTTCACATTAGGCAGATGCTATTAGCAGCCAGGTGTCTGTAGCCAACAATGCTATTTGCACCAATGGTGTAAACAGACTATGTGGTTATTTACACTTGTTTCTGATTTTTATACGACTTTATGGCTGTAAATTTGTGAGTTTTTTTTCTCTTGAATTTACCATTTTAACCTTTTGAAACCCGAATGAACTGAACTCAATTTCTTTCAAAAACATGGAAAGCAGGCAATGAGCAACTTAACCGAAAACATGACCAAAATTTAGAGAAAAATGTATAAAAAGTTACAAGATAATTACCTACAATTAAAAAAAGAAGAAAATTAAAGGAGCAGGAATTGGCTGAAAAAATATGTTCTAAAATTAAAAATATATTATAATATATAAATTAAATATGCTTGTTTTTATTTGTAGCCTGATTGTAAATGTATAGTTGTAAATATAGATTTCTTGATATATTATCCAAGTTTTGGATCATTTTTTAATGATCCTTTTTCTCTTTTTGTAAGCCAATTTTCAGGTAATTTATTTGTCATCTTTTACTGATTTCTTTTTCACAGTTTGCAGATCCTGTTACGCCACTCGGTACTAAAAGGGGTGGGGGTGGACCCAATAGCAAACACACTGGACAAAAAAACTGAAATTGAACAGTGATTTAATGATGATATGCGGAATGGAGGGAGGTTGGGAGTGGAGTTGGGGGATGGGAACCAGGGAGTGTGCAGGCAGGTGAGGCTGGTGTGGCTGATGGCGGAGGTGAGGCGAGGAGAAGCGTGAGCAGAGAGTGGAGCTGATCTGTGTTGGTTTGGATGTTGAATGGCTGAGTTTGAGGTGAAGGGCTGGGCGGCAAGGCACCTGAGCTTGACGGAGGTAGGCACTGAAGAGAGCACAAAAAGAGTCCGAATGACCACAAAAAATCACAATACAACAAAACGTGAAACACTAGAAAAGAGCTCCAAAGAGACAGCTGATCTACCCCTGGTAAGGTGTGTAACAATCTGGCGCTGGTCAAGAGTGAAGCGGGCTTTTAAGCTGCAGGGGAGATGATAATGACAATGAGGCGCAGGTGAAGAAGAGTGCACCAAGCTCCAGCACCTGGAAGCCACGCCCAGCCCCTGCAACACAGGAGGACACACAGAGAAACCACCAAGCATGCACATAAAACAAAACCACAAGCACACACAAAGCTACAAGTCGCCACAGATCCTTTCATACCAAATAACTGATTGCATTTTGTGAACCAATTTAATCACTTTTCAGAGGTTTAAATGCTTGTGAAAAGCATCTGAACGCAGCACATGAAAATTGATATCAGTCCAGGTTTCAAAGGGTTAATATCAGTGAATATCCGAGCTATCACTAGCCCTTACTTTGACCTCTTTGGCCTAAACCTAACCCCTTCCAACCCTGATGCATCGATGTGATGGGTACTGACCCCAATCACAGCACACGGTGTGATCCATAATAGCGTGTTGTAGAAATGGGTGTAAATAGCCAAATAGCAGCAGTGTAACTATTCTCACCTGGGTGCCAATAGACACTGTTCACATCATTGGTGCATCATCATTTTTTTCCCTGTTAAAGGGTATTTTTGGGAAGTTTTTCTTATCCACTATGAGGGTCCAAGCACAAAGGGATGTTATGTGCTGGAAAGCCCTTTGAGGCAAATTGTGATTTGTGATTCTGAGATAAAATTGAATAGAATTGAATTGAACTCTAAATCTTATTTTCTGTTTGCAGTGGAGCAATGACTCTGTTCCACCGACCACCTCTTCCTGTTTTGTGCCATAAAGCAAGAGCTGAATCAGAAGTCTAGTGAGGAAAAGACTCTGTGTAGCTGTGTGGTTGAGAAGTAGGACTCTCACTTATTCGCAAGAAAATATGTATTGATGCATGTAAAATCTCACACAGAATTTTGATATAATTTGGGGGTATGTGATGATGTAGCCAGTATGTAATTTGTTAATAATCTTTAACAGGAGGAGGGACGCAACTTCCTGTCCAGGTTGTGTCAGTGCCATTTGACGGGGGTTGTATCTTGCATAATATCATGTGATTGACTGATTGACTGATTGATTGATTGATTGATTGATTGATTGGTTATAGCATTTTTTAAATTTTCTGTGCTCTCAGTTCAGTTTTTTGAGGGTATGTTTGCTCTGAAGATGATCTTTGTCTCATCGTGTCGATTCACCTTGCCAATTTTAATAACCACAGCCAGGAAACATATGATGAGACAAAGTGATTTCAAACTGTCCACTGGAAGAACATGGGAATATAATTCCTATAAAAGCATACAAATTAGAGTCTGTTCATTCTTTCTTAACCCTGTGAAACCTGTAGCGACATCATTTTTCTTGTGTTGTTGTGCACCTTCCACAAGTTTTTAACTCCTTAAACTCTAAGCAAATTGGTGCAAAATTTTTATTTTTTTTTACAATTTGTTTTTCTTTACTTTTTCTTTTAATTTAATTTAATTAGATTTCTCTTTAATCTTTAATCCTTCTTTTATTATTATTATTATTATTATTATTATTATTATTATTATTATTAATTTATTTATTTGACAGATTTTTAGGTAATTTTCTCATTAGTTTTTGATTAATTTCTTGTTAATATTTTTGCTGTGAATTTCCTGGTCACTAGCAGGTATCAAAATTGATATTGGTCTTGAAAGATTTAATAACTGTCAACAATTTACAGGGTATAAGTCTAGGTCTGGTTAAGGGAGGGTGTCTTGGTCCAGACTCGGGGATAAAGAGAGATGTCAAGTTAACAAAGGGAGTGTATTTTGGTGGCATCCCCCCTCGTTCCTCCTTAAATTGCACACTGGATGTTTCTCTGATATATCTGTTAGTCTAGTCTGTTAGTCTAGTTATAATACCCTGAATGTTACACCCTGTGTGCATTTTTTTTAAGTATGCATCACTACTATGTTCATTTTATCTACCATTAAACATAAAATGCAACACACGCCTGCCTCGTCATTATTACGACATGGTTTAACAAACACACAGAAATCAATGTAAACATCCAGCCAACAAAGCTGAATGTAAATGTAAGTTGTAGTGTGTTTAATTATTCAGTTATTCAGTCTATATACCAAATTAGCATCATGTCGCTCAAGGCAAAACATTGAGAAGAATGTCAAGTGTGTGCCATCACTGATTCATTTATATTGTTTGTTATGATACACTGATAACCATGTAGAATTAAACATCGCGGTGTATTTTAGATTAATGTGTTTTCAGCATCGTGTGTGTTTTACATGTAATGTTTTCACATTCAAATCTTCTCCAGGAAGCATTTGGTTTCACATGATGGGCTTTACAACATGTTAAAGTGTTGTTTTTAATCATTATAAAACGGCATTTACATAATGCTGCATATAAAAGTGTCATTTGTGTGTGCTTTTGTGTGTGTGCATTTCTTTTTTTTATACTTGTAGACTTGTAAAGGAAACATAGTAATTACATGTTTATGTAATTAGGTCAGTAATTCAAAGGAATAAGCTTGTGTGTTTCCCATTAGTAATAAAGTAGCCCTTTGTGGCCTATATCTGTCACAAGGAGGTTTGCTCTTTCATTAGTTAACACACAAATAGACATATCTATGTACCATCAGTGCTTGACTTACACACATAACACACACACACATACCGCTTGCATCTGTGGACACCTGCAGTAATGCAATGCACACAGGTAAACATACTGACAAGAGTAACCCTTTGAAACCTGTAAAGAGATCACTTTTCAATGTGTTCCTTTCAGATGCCTTTCACAGCATTTGAAGCTTTGAACCCTAAAAAAAAAGAAAAAAAAAACATGGGGAAAAAAGGCAAGGAGTAACTTGGTGAAAAGCATTTCACAAGTTAAAAGATATTGATAAATTTAGAAAATTCTTTCTAATAAAAGCTAGGATTTTTTTTTGTTAAATGGTTTAATTACTGCAACAGGAGTTGTTTAAAGGGAAAAAAATAATATTTTAAAATAAAATAAAGACTGACATTATTTGAACTATGGGATAATGTCTTTGTTTTTATTAAAACCTCATCACATTTAAGTACATAGTGGTGCATAAATGTCTGTGTCATTATAGACTGACATTCTACACACTATTCAAATTTATATTATTTCATTATTTTTTAGGTAAATTTCTTGTAGTTTTTACTAATTTCTTGCTATGTTTTTGGCTTTTGTTTTCATGAAAGAAATGTAATTTTCTCAGGTTTCAAAGTTTACATGCATGCCCTGTCCCTTCGCTGGCAAAAGCAAAAACATACATACACATCATGCAACGCAATACACATACATTCATGCGCAAGTGCAAGGAGGCACACACGCATTTGTCATTCTTAAAAAAAAACACGTACATGCACAGATATACTCTCATCCAGCCTCATATATTCACAGAAATAACCATATACTTGCACATGCATGCCTTGCCAACCCAAGACTTTGCACACACACACATCACAAAACACAGAAAAATGCTTCCACGCACTTACTATTGCCAGACTCACACATGCCCACAACATGCTCACACTTTCGCCCTCCATCGGCAAACCACAAAATACACACACACGCACACACACTCAAAGAGGCACAGCTCCCTCCACTTCTAGGCCTTCAGAAGGTATTTTCTCTCTCTCTCTCTGCCTCATCAGGCCCTGTAGCAGAGGGCAGGCAGTAGCTAATAATAGGTATTGACTGGTTCAACGTGGGATGAGCAAGGTTCAACCATTGGATCTCCAAATGCGCCCGGGGGTCACTCACACAGCGAACACGTCTCCCCGGACCCGGCTGAAAGAGAAGGCATTTTAAACTTTCATGACTTCTCTGAAATCGCGGCTGTTTCGCCTTTCAGGCCTTAACTCTTTGTACTCAAAGCGCTCGGCCCGATCAATATCCGAGAAGGAGAGAGAGGAGAGCAGAGAAGAGGAGAGAGAGAGAGAGAGAGGAGGGGATGAAATCCAGACGTCTTTATTTCAGTGGCTAAAACTGTTGTGCGCAACACACACACAGCCCTGGGTTTGTACGGTCACTGCTGCTGTGAACTTTATGTGCACACTTATTGCATTGTGCACACATGCACACACACTTGAACTGTGCAGCTTGGAAAGCACACACACAGAAATACAAGCAGTTAGATGCATTAAAACACTAGTCAGAGTGGAACTATTAAAGGATATGTTTGGATTTTTTTTTTTTTTTAAGTTATCTTACAGCTTCACAGAGTGACTACACTGTAAGAAAGGAGTAACAAAATGCATTCCAAAATCCAATTATTGGCAAAAATACATTTGAAAGTGAGATTATGCAACCTTGTAACCATTACTCATTTCCCGAAGAAATAAAATTCAAGAATGTTAAATAGAATACACTCAGGGGTTTTGCTTCTACAGCCTCGCTTAGTCTGGTATGACCAGAAAAAAACTTCAGATTGATATTGCTTTATATAAACCATCACAAATCACCAGTACTGTTGCATTTATGATTTGACTATTACAAGTTTTAGCATGTACTGTTGTCAGTAATTGTCACTGCTGGCAACAAAAGTTTCATCTTGGCGAAATCAATGTTGCCCACAACTGAATGTTTTTAAAAGTGGTTTGTATGTTTCTCTCCAAATGCCAAAATGTAGATGCAGATCAAAATATTCTCATCTCAGGAGAGTTATTTCTGAATACAAATACTTAGAAGTGCACATAGAATCAAAACTTGGCTGCAAAACCCACATAAAAATTGCCATCTTCTCAAGTCAATCTGTTTTTTTTTCCTTAAGAGCATCTCATGAATGGATCACAGTACCACAATCAGTGAGGGAGTGCCCATCATATCATCCATTTAAGTGTAATGTGAAGAAAGGGTTTGTGCATTTACATTTGTTTCAATGTGGATTGATGTACATTGTCGCTTTTTAAATAGATATATTACTAATTAAATTGCAAAAGTGTGCCCCCATAAATAGTTCAAAGGGTTATCCAGATAGGGCCACTGAAAATCTTGGGGTGGCACACCAAAAACAAAAGCCATGAGTGAATTCCAGGAATTCTATGATACTGTATGATAAGTATGTAGGATAGTTAAAAATAAAATAAATTAATAAAATGTTTTTAAATACCAACGTAATCTTAAGAAAATACATGAAAAGACCATGATGGCCAAATATTGCATTGTGTTTCTGTGTCTTTTTTCAGTGTGTGCCTCGTTGCTTTGCCAGCCATCATGTGCCTGTAGTGCTTCAGTGTTTTTCCTGTTTCACCTGGAGACTCACCTTCACCGTTGCCGGCATTTTCCAAAAATCCTTGAGTGCCAGCCTTTTTTTTTCTTTTTTTTTTTTTAACTTTTTCTTTTTTTTCTAATTAATACTCTTAATTCTGCTCCTCATGTCTCTCTCTAGGTCCAGAACACAAAAACCCATACATCACAATGTATTGTGTTCAATTATGTGTTGGTAGCATTTAGGCACCAAAACTACTTGGTTAAGTTTAGATAAATATCTTGTTTTTTAGTTTCGCTGAAAGTTCCATAAGGGACTTAAGTATGTTAAAAAAAAAAGTGCCGTCACATAATGTAACATAACTATGCTAAGTTAAAATTAGTCTACATAAGCTTGATTTGACGGGAAACAATATTCCTGAATGAAAGTCCGGTGAATGTTGACCCCTCCATCACTCCAGCCTCTTCCCTATACACCGACTTTCTTCATATGGGGTCGTAACATTAACCATGACCAATTGCAAGACGTCCTTGTACCAGAGAATGTGACAAAGGAAAAGTGTGACAAATGATCTTAATTGATCTTCCACTGGCATAGTTTCTGTGGTTCTGGCATGTAATTTCAACACAATATCTGCCAGCACCATGTGGTGCTCAGAGGTCTTTATAGTTTTACATATTTCTGCAAGACCAGGTTGTCAAATACCAGTGCTTTGTCACACACTCAAGTTAATCTGAACTGCACCGCTTGGTTAAGTGTAAAAGTAGCCATAGTTATGTTGATTACTAGACTCTTTTAGTTTGGAAATTCCAGCCCATTCTCATCCTCAGGCCACCATGCCCCTCATCATGTGATATTGACACCAATTGACCCTCAGGTGTCTTTATGGCTCTCAGCTAACTGTAATTGTAAACCCATCCACAGCAATATTGGATGCTGAGGGCAACCGAGTGCACAAGTGTGTAAAGATCAGAGGATTCAGCATGTAAGTTGGATGTTTAAAATAAAAAATGGCTTTCACCCAGGAGGCCGCTGTTTGTGTCCCCAGCCCATTTTCACTTCAAATTCTTTAAATAGCATCACTCTGTCAGTTCTTTTGGCATACTAGCCTCCTTCAATGTCCAACCATAACATGGCTGTTGTGGTGGGTTTTTTTCCTTCTTTTTCTATACCTTAATGTGCGCCTTTTTTACCTAAAACGAATCATCTGTGATTTTGTTGCATCATCCCAACCACTGTGACAGTTTGCATTGTTGTGTAACCATAACAACCGTGCTGCTTCATCCCACCATGTGCATTTGTTTACCTCACCGTAATGGCATCCTGGGGTGATCTTTTTTTTAAAATCTAACCAAGTAGTTTTGTTGCCTAAACTGCAACCATATTGCAACGTAACTATATGTTTCAATAGATGCACATGTGACAAAGTGTTGGTATTGGATGCACTGGGAATGAGAACGGGTTGGTCACAATGTGAAAAAATAAAACAAATATATAGAGTATATACACAGCGGCATAAAGTGCACAGAGTTCAATTTAGCCCTCAAGAGTTCACATACGGAGTCAAAAGGCGCAAACATGCATGCGGTGAAATCACACAAGATGTTAAAAGGACACACTGTGAGATTTGTACAAAGCAGCAGGCAGACAAACAGCAGAAAGAGAATGTGAACAAACCAGCAGAGCCCTCATGATCAGCCTCAGGCTGTAATGGACATGAACAACCTCTGTGTTAACAGCAAAGAGGCCTGTTTTGATTCCTGACACATTTAGTACAGAGAAGTCTTTCTCTATTTTCAGATGGTTTCCAGTGAGCTGACTCATACTGGTCCTGGAACAGTTTCTTCAGCTTTCAGAATTTGATGAGATTCAAAATAATGGACACAATACATGCGTGGGATATGTGCATGTGTGTGTGTGTGTTGGTGTGTGATGCCTTCAGGTACAGAGTTTCACCACAATGTGACTCCAGCTGCTACAGAGAGGGAAGTTAATACCCAGGGCAGGGGGACACAGGGGAGTGTGTGTGCATGTGTGTATGTGTGTGTAAGAAGGGCACTACAGCTGCGGCCCCTGCAGATCGACAGAGTGGATGTGAATGGTGCTCGCTCAGAAAGAGAGAGAGAGAGACAGAGAGATCAAACCGCCACACAATAGTACTCTAAAATCTATCAAACACCTGAAAACTACAACTGCTATTCACCTTGTCTCCCTCTGTTCAATGGAAGTTTATTTTCTAAACTGTATAAACTCTAGTTTTTGAATTATCTTTTTCTTTTGTTTTGGTTACTCCATTGTTAAAACAGAAAAATCATAATACTGATTTCATAATCCACTTGATTCACCATAACCAAGACCTGACCCAGTATCTGAATTCAGTCTTTTCAGTTAAGTTGGAGTCTTGCAAGTAATTTGTGAATCCTAGGATGATGTGGTCTGATGTGGCCTGATGTGGTCTAATGTGGTCTAATGTGGACTGATGGTCTGATATGGACTGGTGGTCTGATGTAGCCTGATGACCAATCCAACCACCAAAGGCAGTGAGTACTAGCCAATCATAGGGGTTGGTCATTCCTTCGCTCTCCTTGGATTTGCAGCTTTTGAGTCAAAATAGGTTTTTCCAACACGTTCTCATCCAAACTCGTCACATGGTGCCGCTCTGTCAATGACCTTTTACATCTACTTATGATGTCTTAGGTAATCTTCTGCATCAGCTGTTTATGGTCTGGGATGGTGTTACTGTGTTGTCAACAAATGCAAATGGTGGGACGAAGCAGCATGGTTGTTATGTTTGGCAACACATGACAACCAATGCAACCGTCACAATGGCTGGTTTAGGCAAAAGGGGCACATGGTAAAGTGTAGAAAAGGCACACATACATCTACACAGGAGGCAAACTCAAGACTACCACATGAAAGTCAGTTGTTTGTAGGACAAATACACCTCCACACCAACCAGTTTCGTCCATCTGTGTTCCCAAGTACAGTCCCCCGTGCGTGTTGCATTTGAATGCACCAGGTGCTGTCTGCCAGCGTACAACAACAACGCCACAGGTTCTGTCCAATCACACTCTCATCTGACGCCGTCCAGCCATGTTCTGGTTGGATGCTGAAGTTGGCTTTTGGCGTCACACTTGTACGCCAAAAGCACTGACAGAACAGCACTGTTTGACGAGTTCAGAGACATAACAGGCTGAACATTCTACAAATTAGCACATCACAAATGGCATCATGTCCTTGATGTTTAGTTATGTAATTTCTGTTGCCTAAGTGTGATTTAGACAAGTAAAGTAACAGTGGTGTTAGGTTCGGGGATGGAAAAACAATGAGTAGGTACCTCAGTGTTCACATGGCTCTGAACATCAGTCTGCTGGGAAAGTCACCGGTGATAGCCTTTTGCTTTGTGACCCAAAATAGACTGTTCAGGACCACTTCCTTCTTTAATACCATTAGCCAGTTGGTCAGGTGATTGCAGCCTTCCAAAATACATAGGTTATGCACAAATTACTGGCTCATCGTTATGTTGAATTTTGGTGGATTACTTCTCGTAGGAAAACCTACGCACAGTGCATGAGAACATCCTGATGTGTAGTTGTATAAGCAAATGCGTCAGGACTCATTCACTTGAACAAAAGTGGTTCTCCTGCTGGTATGTCTTATATTAATTTATATGCTCAAGTTTTGGTCTGCTGTCATTTAAAATAGAAACTATGAAAAAAGAACTTCCCAAGAAGGTCAATAAAACGTTTCCCAATATCTTCATTTAAAATAGATTTTTTCCCAATGTGCAAATAGACCTTCTTTTTTTAAAAACTTTTTTTAAAACCCTTACACAAATGTACATCTCTTTTTAAAACATGTCTTCCAGTATTTATTTATTAACTTTTTTTCATGTAAACCCCATCTGAACACTAACAGTTGTTTAAATACCATCAAATACCATAACAGTGATTGTTTTCTTCATATTGGCCACATGTGGATGTCATGAAGTCATGTCCAAGGTTTTTTAAAAGGTCCATCAGTTTGTCAATGAGTACAAGAAATACATAATACAAATAGAGTACATACAGTCAGATTAAGAGTAGTGCAATCATAAAACATTAACATTGTGACAGTTTGCTGTTGAAGGTTTTGACATATTAAGAATATAGTGGTTGACGTGGCAGTTAGGAAGGAAGTCCTGGAAGAGGTTTTAATGCCAGTTTAAGTGTAAGTGCAGAGTGATCCGCTGAAATGAATACTGAAAAAAACATGTAGAAACGTAGCTTTAAACGATGCCAACAGTCCATTTACAAGTACAAGAGATTACTTCAAAGAAGTCAATTTTTCTTTTTGATGTTTGGGTTTGTTTAACAGCTCAGTATACAGCACAATATTTTTCTCCACATCAATTTTTCATCATCCTTTACAGAAATTCTTTGGGAAAACACAATAAACGGGTGAACACGTGGCAAAGTAAACAAGACAAAATATGAACAAGGACAGAGAATCAGACAAGAAAACAGTGTTTTTTGCAATTCGAGCTGGGTGGGCCGGCCGGGCTGTGAGTGCGAGGTGTCATGTGTTGTGCGACGGTGGCGGTTGGCTTCACCGTGTGTGTTTGGCATTAGTCTGCCAGGGCACCACTGTAAATTAGACCCTGCTTGTCTTGGATCCCGTCCATCCAGATACACCACTATTCCCCACTGCCAGCTACCGCCACAGACAGTAGAACATTTGTCAAAAGTTAGTGGAGGAGAAGAAAAATGCCCAGACGTTGAATAATACTCAGCATCTTGGTAATTTTAAGAAAAGCAAGTGCATTGCCGGGGTGGTTTTAATAAGCTGGTTTCTAGTTCTGTCTCAGAGGAGAGTCTGGCAGCGTGCGGGAAAAAAAAAAGAAAAAAAGAAAGAAATAAAAAGGAAGCAGACTGGGAAGAGAGTTTTTTTGTTTTGTTTTTTTTTTTAATAGAGAAAATAAAGGGAAAAAAGATAAAAAATAAAGTGTGAAGGCCATTTCTTTTTTCTGCACCTCCATCATCACTGTGAAGGACTTGTCATCTTTAACTTAAACCAACGTCTGTGTATTCCCCTCAGTAAACTGCAACATTTATATCAACTGTGGAAATTATATTGGGCTAAATACTGGACTAAAAGGTGAGAGTATAATCCTGCAAAGTGCTGGCCCTATAGAGGCCTGACTTGTGTGGTATAATGAGATGATCTGCTTGTTGCATAGATCTCTTGATAACACTAATTTTGTACTAATTCTACATGAGTATAATTGTATTATATTTTTTAATTTTTAACATAATTAGGTAATAAATTAAATAAATACATTTCTGCCACTGGCAGGTTTTTTTTAAGGTGCTAATGCTAATTTTGCAGCCGGTTGTTGGACTGTTTCTGAATCAATACACCAACAGAGAATTAATATTGTCTTCATTCCCAGTCATTTTAACTCACTGTGTGACAATACACATCCCCGGCCAGTTATCATTAAGCAACATGTGATGACTGGCCAATCAACACTGACAAAATATGATGCCAGCACAACATTAAATATCAGTGGGACACCTTTCATTCATTTCTATTTAAGCATTTCTCTCCCTCATAGAGAATTTGATGTATTAATGCAGTTTTAAAAAAAAAAAAAAAAATTAAAATTAGACTAAATAAAATGTGCCTTTTTTCAGTTGCATTATACATGATATTTTAAACAAAATGAATTAACAGTGCGACAATGAAAATCAACACAGACTATCTGACAGTTTGCCAGCACTGCAGCCCATGATTTCAGTAAAATAAATTACATTTGGAAACCAGTTCAAGGGGGTCGGCCATAGAGTATCAGGATTTCTTAAGACTCACGCCCTCTGTCTGGCTTTTTCTTAATTATTTTATCTGTTTTCTATGTTTATTATTATTAATATAGACAAATACTGTACTTACTGAAGTCTATTTAAAGATAGAGTTGCAGCTAATAGGTCCCATTGTAGTATTTAGATGCTTATTTGTAAATATTATTAATAACTTAATGGATGTCGTAACCTTGACTTCACTCACTGGTTCGTGAACTCCCATTTTGAAGCCTTGACTTTTACATCTTGGCCATCGCTATGTTTCATTTCTGGGGGCCAGAAGTGACCATATTTAGATGCTTCCTCGGTTAGTGTGGTGCATTTAAAGCTGTGATTAACTGTGAAAACAAAAATGCTACTTCAAAGTTTTATTTAAAAATAAAAAGTCTCAAATCCTTGGATTTGATTAATCAGAGATGAAAGGATTATCAGAAAGTTATGTTGTGGGAAGTTATGACTAAGAATGATATTGCTTTTACACAATCAATACAACACAGAAAAAAAAGAAACATACATAGCATTTCCAAAAAAACAACAAAGGAGCAAAATGAATGAGGAGCTCATCAGTGAAATCACCTGCTGTAATATTTTATTGGATGGAAAATAACTGATATTGCTTTATTAATAAAGCTCCTGGGTGGCCTACGGTAAAAGTGATAAATGTATGAGTTCTTTATTAGATCTGCCGTTTCCAGTCAGAACACACTGTTAGATTTCCGCAACCAGAATCTCAATTATTTTTTTCTCAGCACTGCTGACGTCACATTTCGCAATCTTAAAGGTCGATTTCAGATTTCAGATATACCCTCTGTTTTCTGTTCCCCGCTCGCTCAGCACCCCTAACCACTAACCCCCTCCAGACACGCTCTCTTTCGCTCCCGCTCTCTGCCTTCAAACACACATATACACAGCGTGGGCGCTGACAGTCCCTTGAACTGTTGACAATAAGTTGATGGGCTAAAGCCTCCAGTAAACATCTCTGGTGCCACCTCTACCCAGATGGAGCTACTTAGAGAACACACACACACTCGCTGTTTCTCTCTCTCTCTCTCTCTCTCACACACACACACACACACACTTTCCAGGCCTGAGTTTCATTACTCAGTGTGTTTATGTCTGCGTTCATGCGGCCTGGCGGAGAAACCTCCCCGTTTCACTGCTCTCTTTGGTTGCCTCGGTCGGGTTTTACCCAGAGCAGAAAGCACACGGAGAGAGAGAGAGAGTGACCACAGTCACCGTTCCCTGTTTCATGTATGGACAGCTTGTGTGCGTGTGTGTGTGAGGGCATGCAGTCACCTTTGATGTTAAAACAGTAGTACACGCTGTTCTCATTTCTGGTCCCACCCTTCTTACCACGCTGACATCGCTGGCCAGCCGCCCCAGGGCAGATGGCACCAGAATCTGTGTGTATTTGCGTATGTGTTTGTGTCTTTCAATATAGCACAGAAACAGTTGACCCACAGGTCGCCGGCCCTAGACAGGCTTAATTTTTTAACAATTAATCTCCTTCAGCCAGGAGGGTCACAATGATTCTAAAAACTCTCTCATACACCACCTCTCTCTCTCTTTCTCTCTCTCTCACACACACACACACACACACACACACACATACACACACACAAGCTGATGATGACAGGCATCAAACTGCTGCATGTGTGTGTGTGTGTTAATCTGAGATGTGAATATGAGGAGATTAGATGGACCCGGGGATTAAAATCTGGCCTTTACCTCAGAGAATCCGTTCCAGCAGGGACAGCCTGATGGACACACAACCACACATACACACATGCACACACACACTTACACACACACACACACACACACACACACACACACACACACACACACATACACACACACACACACACACACACACCACTCCACAGGTCCAAAAAAGGAGAAATGTTTGGATCAAAGTGCAGACACAAGTAACCAGAGAAAGCACATTATATGTATTTCTAACAGACAAGGAGAGAATGAAAGACAGATGGAAGTGTAGCAATGATGGAAAGAGAAGAAGAAACACACACACACACACACAGTGGCATAGCATTGTCAGGCACGCAGAGGGTAGAGAGTCTTCCTTCTCATTTAAAAACCTCCTCACTGGGTCGGAAAATTAGAACTGGTTCTCTGTTTATCGATGAGGAGTCACACACACAAACATGTAGCAGCCATACATGCCATCACTCTATTTTTAACAAAAAGCAACAGGCAATGTATAAATATCAAAGTCCGAGTGAAATCACAAACATTCTGTCAGTCACAGATCACGTAAAGTGTTTTTATCCGGCTATGATCTGCAGCGGACTGCAAGGCTCCTGAAAATAGAAGCCTTTGTCTGAAGACAAGAGAGGCTAGAAAGCAAATGTTCAAATGTTTTTGTTTAAAGTTGGCAGCGTTGTTTGTATTGTGTTTCTGGCTGTCAATCAGTGCTGTTGACCAATGATGGAACAGAGACAGTCTTATGCAGAGCTTTATGTAAATTCAAGATCATATAATTTGGTGTTTTCAAAGAATTTATTTTTCTAGGTAGAGAGACAAGATGCATTTCTGCTGCAGAAATTGCTGTCTGAATATCAAAGAATATTGAATATTTTCTCTCTTATGGATACAGTTTTTTTCCTCTGCAAGAGCACACTGCATGTGATCTGTATTGTGCCAGAAAAAAAAAAAAGCAGTTTAATTTCAGTCAGCCTTTAAATATCAAGAACAAAACAAATGATCACTTACAACAACAACAGAAAAAAAGTGCTTATACAAAATGTATCAGAAGCTTCACTAATAAAATGTGACTTGCTCTCTAATGATATCAGCACTGGGTTTTGTTTTCTAAAAATATTGAACAAACTAAATAACAATACATAATAACTGTCAGCAAGATTTTATATACTGTCATATTATTTATGTAAGATGAACTGCGATCATTTTTACAAACTAAGTTAATATCTGACACAAAAAAGCACCTTTCACAGCAGTATGATACGCTGCCAGACAGCATCAGTGTGAAACGCTGCCAATAATATTTTAATATAAGGAGCTGGAAAGTCCCTTTCAGCCTGGAGAGGTGGTGGATTGGTCCAACAAACCCTGGACTTTCAACCAGTAGCCTCCTCTTCACTCCCCATATGAATGTCGAGCCAAACCATGATATTTTTTCTAAACCTAACATGTGCTGAAGTAACCTAACCATGTGTTTGTGTTGCACAAGGAAATAAATTTAAATATGAAGTGATTTTCCTATGTTGTAAGTTTATTTTGAAAAGGAGCGGAAACTGCACACATCCTGAGAAAAAACCTTCTTCTACCATGTCATATGTAGACATGAACGGCACTGACCAAGCAGTGATATTTGATGAGTTGGGATGAGAATGTGTAAGGGAAAGTAAAGAAAGAGCACTTTTTCTTTAGTCTCTGTAATTGTGCCGTTAAATTTGAATGAATTATACTGTGTTGCTAATGGTTTCCATAAGTTGAACTGAGTATTAGAACTGTGAAGAATCTTACCGAGCTAACGATGTGTAGCATGTCCATACTGACAATAGTTTAAACATTTAAATTTACAATGTCATATGCATTTCTAAGCTGCATAAAACCAACTCAAGTGGGTCACCAGTAGTTGAAATCAGATAAAAACCATTTGTTCCAACCCTGCCTTGTGACTATGAAGCCTTACATTAGCAAATTTAGGTGCAGAATGTGGTTGACAAGAGTTACAGACATGCATTATGAGTTTCAAAATTGTATTTATTGTCTGAGTTTTGCATCAAAAGTAGCCACAACTTTGTTTTGTTCTTGCAGAAACCACCAAATAACCAAAAATCTAGATGCCATAAATCCACGCTTATCTAGCAATCAGTTGTGTCATCACAAATATGAAATATAAGAATAACCATTTTGATTATTCTCTGTTGCATAATGAATACTTCTATTTTTGGTGCTTTTCGATCATTCTGCTGATAATTTATTTTAACTGAGTACAATCTGGAATGCAGGAATTGCTTGTAGGCCAAAAGAAGTATTTTTACACCGTGGTATTGCCACATTAATTTCAGTGAGGTGTCAGAATATAACAGGCCCACGTGATGACTCATTTTAATGAAACAGACTGTCAACAACTGTGTCCTCTTCAAATCTAAGACTGTTCCTGCCCTTGTATTTAAAGCCATGAGTTACAGGAAATAAACAGAAGTGGTGACAGGACAAAATCTCACAAATACCAAAATAACAAACACACCCAAAGATGGCCAAAAAACTGACATGACATTGATTATTAAATAATCACATAAATAATATCAAATAAAAGCAGTTGCCTTGAAATTAAATATAAATGAGTAGAATAATAAATCTAAATTAAAAGTAAACATTTCTAAAACAAATACAAAAAAAGAAAACTACTACAAAAAGATAGGTGGTGTGACAGCAATAAACAAATATGTGTTAATGTGTGCACTTTTTTTTAGTATGGTGTGCGTGTGTGTGTGTTGTATGTGTGTATGTGTGTGTGTGTGTCCACTCAGTGTCGTGCTGGGCTACATGAGGAGACAGGGAGCATGTTGGAGCTGACAAGGCCTGTAGGGTCAACATCAAGCCAAATCAACTGCACTGGGGATCAACCACTGCTCCGGCTCTGTCAAATTAGGGCACCGCGCCAACACACACACACACACACACACACACACACACACAAACACGGACACATGGACATGCACACAAACAGCTGTCAGGCACACACACTCGTGACTGCCCACTGCCCCGGAAACATCAGAGCACATCTCTGCCCTGAGGTGAGAATTGCAGTTTGTGTATGTGTGTGTGTGTGTTTGTGTGTGTGTGGGCAGTCACAGGGTGTGTGTGGTGATTGCTGGAACATACTGGCTGAGCAGCATGAGATTTGTGTTGGTTTGTGCATGTGTGTGTGTAAGTGGGGACATATTTTTGTGGAAATTATGCGTTTAGCGATGTTTGGACTTGAGTGAGTCATTCCTTTTACTATATGTGTGTTTGTGTGTGTGCTTTCAGAAAAACACAGTGTGTGTGTGTGTGTGTGTGTGTGTTGGTAAGAATATAAAATGAGAGAGCCACAGCTGGATACATGAGTGTGTGTGTATGTGTGTGTTCACATGTGCTGCATGTTGAAATATTGTTCAGGTGTGTGTATGTCTTTTGCATGTATGGTTGTATCTAAATTATGTCTTGATGTATAATATATGTTTATGTATATTTAAAAGTGTGTGTGTGTGCATGTACGTACGTGTGTGTCTGTGTGTGTTTCACGCCCCCAGGGTGTCATCAGCGGGGCAGTTAATGGGCATCTGTGTGTAGTCCAGTGGAAGCCAGCCGGCTAACTGGGCTAACTGGGCCACCTCTGCCAGCTGTGCCAGTGGATGCCCGTTCTGCACTTTATCTGCATCATCATTACTTCAGCTTCACACACTCTGCCCTGACCGGCCACCATCATCACTCCAACCCCACCCATCCATCTCTGCTTCGTCTCCCTGTGCAAAACATCCAATCTGAAAGCTTTTCTCCATGTTTGGGCACCAAATGACCTCATAAAGACTAAAAAAGATGAGGGAGATCTATGTGGACATTTTGGCTGGTCTTGTATCTGCGAGGCAGTGCACCAAAGACAAAGCCAATGACTATTGCTATGAACATCGGACAGTCTGACACTTTTTTTCCTTCTGTCTGCTTGTCCATCCAACACTCAAGTCACTTTTACACCACAAGCTTATATACGTAGATCAGTTAGGAGATCCCATCCTTGACTGTTTCCATGATCAGTAATAAATAGTAGATCAGCTTTTTAACCATTTGAAACCTGACAAATAAAATATTTTTTGCTTGATTTTTTTTTTTTTTTTTTTTTTAAAAACATGGGAATAGACTGACAAGCATCTTAACAAGATATGGCCATTAGAAAGAAATTAGTAAAAGAAAATTACCTAAAAATATGCAAAAAAAAAAGAAAAAGTTAAAAGAAACACCAAGAAATGGCCCTAAAAATGTGCTAAAAATAATATATACAATTATTTTTTTTATTTTTTTCTATTAAATAATTTTAAATATATATTAAAGCAAATTATAAATATAGTTCTCTGGACATATTTAAGTCTATCTGCAGACAGCTTGTTGCTCTAAGCAGTTACACTTTTAATTACATATAACTTTAAGCTGAGGTAAAATCCAAATTGGTGATTTATATAGAGAGAGACCAAAACTGTTTTATGTTCCAGGCTGTAAATGTATATTTCTACTGTAAATCTGGGCATTTTAATATGGGGATCTGTGGGAACTGTTTTGCTTTTGGAGTCTGCTTCATGTGGCCATTAGAGGAACTGCAGTCTTTGTCACTTCTGCTGCAGTTTTTAGTCCCAGAGGTTGCCTTTTGGTAGGAAACAATACATGAGTAAAACTATTGACAAGAGATAAGAGAGAAGGAACAACAGACCAAAACCTGTCTCGCCATGGACTGGGATGGGGTCAAAGGTCAATAACCAGGAGTCAGTAGACAACCACAGAAATATGGAAGGAAGACTGTCACATATGATGGCAAAGACCATCAGAATCAGTTACAATTCCCTCATATATGGATACCTGTTATTACATATTAAGTTCAATACTCCCAAGATGATAACCATCACCATGGGAACCCCTTATGAGATGTGGCTGAATTCTCCCAAAAAAGCTGGGTTTTTTATTCAAACTCATGTTTCCGAGGTCAAGATACTTAATAATCTGATGGAAAAGCATGACATTTGCTAAGGACACTCATGCTCCCAAAGGGATAAAAGTAGATTTTACTGACCACATGACTTTACCGTGACAAAATATTCATTTTAAGCTTCAAGGGTTGTAATGAGCATTGCAGCCTCCAGACATCCAAGCAGACTTTTAGTCTTGTTCACTAATTCGAACTATTTTCATACCCAAAATCATTCACGTCTATGGAAGAGCACTGACTTTTCTGCTGATACTTTCCCATTCAGCATAGTTTGTGTAAATGGTCCATAAGACCAGCAAAAGGTCAAATTGAGAGTTAAACTGACCTATTGGGAAAAAATATACATAGGGGAAAAAATAATAGTCCTGGAACTGGTAGATTGTTCTGCTTAAGAGTTGGAAATAACCGTCGGCAATGACGGGCCTTACAAACATAAAAAGTGTGTGTGTGTGTGTGTGCGTGTGTGTGTTTGTGTGTGTGTGTGTAACATTGCTGCACAAACAATGGTAATTTAAGAAAAACACAAAAGTGATCAAAATAAAGATTGCATTTTTCTTTATGCCAGGCATTTCCCTAAACCTACCTTATTGAATTCTAGTTAATATAATCAATGTAACATTATGGTAAATAAAAAAACGTACGTTATGTATGAAACATGATGACACCCAAACATGTCTCTTTTAACGTCTTTTAACCTAAACCTAACCTTCATGTTAAATATGTAACTTTACATTAAGTATGTAATGTGAGTATACCTTTCATGAGGGGCTAGTTTGTTAGGTAGCATATGAGCCGTTGTATGAGGATACAATGGTTATGCTAGTTTCAGCCAATGTTAGCCTCAAGTTGAGAAGAGGAGTGGGTTGCAGAGGTCCGGTAAACTGAATTTTCTCTGACCTCACACCTCCAGATTTTATTTCATTTTAAAACTTCAGCCCAGGGGTGTAAATAAAGACATAAATTGGGGCATAAGTTATTCTGTGTTCAGAGAACAACTAATGTTAAATAAAAAAAATGTTGCCATTTGCTTTATGTCATCAAAAAAGCAAAACCCAACTTTGCTATGGTTTTCTTTTCTTATTTTTTATTTTTTAATAATCTGTAGCAACCAATAACAAAATCACACGCTTATTCTACATTAACTATCAAATATAAAAATAATTTCTTATTTTCTTTGACATTTTTCTTATATTTAGACATGCAATAATAATTATTAAGTAGTAACTTAATATTGTACAATGTCAGGTCTTCATTTGATCATGGGATGATAAAATAAATGGTACCTAGGCGCCAAACCTGTCAGTAGGGCCCGCTATAATATTGTGCAGTGGGGCCTATCGTAACTGCCTTATGCCACTGCTTCAACCCTGACTGCTACAAGTTTTCTCTCTCTCTCTATCTCCGTCTCTCTCTCTCTTTTCCCCCCTACATATGCAGTTATATACCTGAAGACTTGTAGAATCCAATGTAAAAAACTGGCGGAGTTCACCTTTAACTTAGCCCCAAATGAGCATAAAGATAAGGTAAAGGAAGCTTGAAGCCAAGCACACAACCATATCTCCGTCCTACGTCTCTCGCTCTCGCTCTCGCTCTCTCTCTGAGGCTGGTGACAGTCAGGTCACAGTGAATGCTTGAGTCGTTCAGGGTGAATCTGTGGGTCAGTCAGCCTCCAGAGGTGCTCCTTCTGTCCTCTGAGGTGTTCATAACTCACCCGTTAGAATCACAATGGGCATTTTTCCTCTGTCTGACTCCTGCTCAACCGCTGCTGTAATGGACTACAGACTATAGATTCATCTTCTTTTATTCGCTCGGTTCTTCAGCCCAGCTTTGGCAAAACATACCTCAGACAGGGTGTTCACAAAAATCGCTGTTGGAGATGGTTCAAAATTGATTGGTCCAAGCCTCAGGTCAAACATTTAAATAGTGGCATTTGACCTGCATGCAAGTTGAAATAGTATAAGTGTTTTTAAAATCAACACGATTTCAAAGAAATACCAGCACACAGTGCAAAGTACAGCGCAATAACATGCTGGAACTTGAACTTATTTCGCATTTGTATAACTTTGGGCTGATTTGCATAAGAGGTGGCTGGATCATGGGTGGGTGATGATATGTTTTCTGTTGCCTTGTTTTGGAATTAAGGCATATCCCTCCGGGTGTTCAAATATTGAACCACATGCCAGGAAAACCGCATAGTCCCATCCCATAAATGCCAAATGGATGTTTTGCTATTCAAATGCCTAATTCTCAAACATATATAACTGTCTGGGGAAGAAATTAGATGCAATACATCTTGACACAACATCATATAATTATCATTTGTCCTTATTCTATATTTCGCATTTTGATTTTGTCTCCATCGTTATTGACTTTGACTTTGACAACATCTAAGTCCCACACTATAAATGTATACAGTATATGTCCTCTGCGGCATGTGTGTTGCTTTAAACTGTTCTGTGTGTTCATGTTTGGGCAAATTGGTCCGCATCAAACTTTTTAATTAAAGAAATATATTTGAATTTTCCATGAAGTTAAAGATACAATTAATATAACAAATACATAAAGGTTAACAAAAAGTTATAGAGATACTTTTCCGATTTTCAACCAGCCTTGATTTAAAGCAATGTGGGTAGTAGTGAAGAACTGTGGTGAACTTCCCTCCAGCTGCTGCTCGAACAACAAGCTGTTTTCTGCTTTTTTGTATTTTCCGCCACCCATGCTGCAACCACGGACAGAGAGAGTATAAGGCAACAACCCGCCCCTCTCTCTGTCTCTCAAACTAGGACCAAAATGAGATCAAACGGTAAAACTGGGCAGTGCTGATCAAATTTTAATCAGGGTAACATTACTGCACTGCCTATTTCTGGACTAAAATGGTTGCAGAAATATATTCTGGTGCCTTTTTAGCTGTAATGATGAGAGTTTGGAAACAGGAAGTGGGCGCCATACTGTTTACTGCACAGTGAAAACTGATAAAAAAGTTGTGGATTCATGGAACAGTTTAAATAATAATGTTTTTAGAGAGAAAGGCATAAGCTCCCCTGCAAGTCAGCCTAAAATAAATGGGGTTGTGGTTGCATTCTGCAGTTGGCCGTTGGAAGCAGAAAGACAACTGAGGGCTGATAATTTAAAAAAAACAAAAAAGTATTCTTGCAGAATAAATTGTCGATATTTTTAAATCATGTCCACCCTGAGTCTGCTGTGATTTGTGGGTGCAACATAAGCAGTGCCAATCAAAAAAAAAGCCAAAATTTTGCAAGTGTGTTGCATATTTTTCACCATGTTTTCAGAAGAAAATGTTTTATCTTACTGTTTAACTCGATTGTTTCGGTGTCACACAGGGATGCATGCTTCACCTATCAGTGGGAGTGTTACTTGGTCCGGTGCGGCACAGTGCACTCTGGTAGTTGTAGGGTTTTTTTTCCCTCTTGAACAAAAGTGGCCTCTCCCTCTGTATTCTTTGGTCATGTAGCACCAATTTCAAGTATTTGCATCTTTCTATTGCACATACGCCCCAGTTTATCAGAGGGCAATATTTCCAGCAGTGAAATACTTCTTTCTTTAAGTATACTATGCAGGATTGTCAGTTTTTAAACAGTACCGCCAGCAAAAATAAAACTGAAAGCCAACCCCACATACACTCGCACAGCACCTTTTCTGTCTTGTCGTCAGTTGTTTCTTGTCTCGTTGTCTGCACATGCCTTTAGTCATATGCTAACCTATATGCCATTGCTTTGTCTATTTTCCAGTCACTTTATAGTTATATCACTTTACAACTTTTTCACCTCAGTGAAGTGTAAAAACTTTTTCAACTCAGTTTTTTTAACGCACAAATTGAAAATATGCTGGATGGAAAAACAATGACTAACACAGTGTTGTCATGGTGATTTCATTTTGCATTTTTCACTGCTGGACTGCAGTGAACACACACCAAACAGGTGTGCACATACTAATAAGTTAGCATTGAGCACACTTTATTTCCTTTTTTTTTCTAGCCCACTAACAATACAAAAATAATGCCAATGTAATAAGAGCGAATTTCTGAATTATACTGCCCTCATATATAACTCCATAAACTATTAATTCAGTGGGAAAAAATAACTCTTAAGATTAATCTTTTATTAGTACTTGTCTGAATGTTTATGCATAAAGTAACAGACATCAATACTGTCAAAACCAGATATATCCAAGTATACACACACATGTATATCCAAGTATACACACACACATATATATATATATATATATATATATATATATATACCCCGGGACTAAAACATGAATGCACAAGTCACGTGTTAGTCTTAAATCTTTGCATTAAAGTACCAAGTCAAAATAAACAAGTCTCAAGTGCACTTCACTTCATGTAATGTCACATGCAAAAAATATTTATTGCTTTTAAAATTTGTATTCATTTGTCTGAACTACTTTGTTAAAAAGTCAGTCAGTTGAGTTGAGTTTTTTTCTGATTTTGTAAAAAAGAGTCTATAGTCATCTTACTTGTGGCCAGTCTTGGGTCCAAGTCATGTCCCCACCCATGACCCATGTCCACACCACTGATATATGCAATGAATAAGTAATATATTCTGAGTACTTTCATCAACTTACAGTAATGATGTTGGTCTGATTGGGTGTGCTGAACACTTAAATATATTACTCACAGACATTTCAACTGAGCTGATGGGGATCAAACCTGCCACCTCTCAGGGTGACAGGATGGTCTCTTAAGCCAACAGGACACTGTGCTGCATACAGTATGTGTGTGTGTGCATCCGTGTGTGTGTGTGTGTGTGTGTGTGTGTCACTGTGTATAGAGTGGTGTGGCAGCCAGGGCCTCATGACAGATCAGGGCATTCAGGCCAGTGACATTCCTCCAGAGCCCCAGATGCATCATGGGCCAGTGGTGTGAAAAATGCTGGTCGGCCTGATCCACTCAGCCGCAGATGAATGGAGCGCTCGGTGCACTCACCCATAGATGAATGGAGCGATCTGTCTTGTCAGCGGAGGTCGGCCGAGAGGTTACAGTATCCAGCGTATACCTGTGTGTGTGTGTGCGTGTGTGTGTGAGCGCACGTGTGTGTCCGTGTGTTTGCTGACTCCGGAAACTAGCTACAGAACACCACACACAAAGTGAGAAACAAAGACAAACACAGATCATCACAAATGAAGCATGCAGATCTGCAATACAAACACATACATATGATATTCTTACCACAGCCAGTATATCTTTATGCTTGAACTCATACCTTATCCATACATGCTGCTTCCCATCATTATTGACCTTTACCCTAATACTTATTTCATCTTTTAAATATTAAAGGGACACTTTGCTGCTTCTTATCCATGTTTTAATCATGGGTTGCATTTAGCCAGCTGCTGAAGGTTAATTTTCCTCCATCATCTACTGACACAGTGTGACACCAGGGGAGAGTTTGACTAGTTTTCATCACTTGGCTAACAAACTAGGAGAGTTAAAAAACCAGTCCACTGCAGGGAAAGCATAGCACTCATGCTGCTTTTGCTGGAAAAAGGCAACACAGTGACTGTACAGAACTTGAGGGTGAAATGCTGGTCATGCTAGCCAACCAGGCTACCACTAGTCAATCACAACAGCTCCTGGGTAGTTGAAGCCCTACAAGGCAGCAATCTTGCTGATGGTCAAGTTCACAAACTCATTAGCTTTGCAGCTAATGAGACAATTACCTCAAACAGTTTATTCAAAAGATGTGTTTGACTCCATTGATTCTCCATTGACTCACGTCTTTTAAATTTTTTTAATTCAAACTAAAAGTAAATGGTGCAGCAGATCTAATACATGGCTCTATGAAGAGAACTGGATACAGCATAGGCCCCATTCATTCTTCTGCAAGTTTCTCATTGGGGCATGAAATTCCAACCTATGACTTTGAATTGACAACATTTTCTTTTAAAATCCAACTTCTGGAATCAAAATCCAATTATTTTAATCAAAAATAATAATAAACTGTTTATTTGTCTTTCTTATGAAGGAATTTGTATCTATGACTATCATTGTGGGGACATTTAGGGGTGTAAAAATAAACATGCACACACACAGACACACACATTGGACCCCATCAAACACTGCTCTGGTGTCCCTGAGTTTGTCACACACACGTGCATGCACACACACACACACACACACACACACACACACACACACACACACACAAACAGCCAGCCCATCTCCTCAGCCATCAGCCCAGAGCTCCGGCGCCCCGAGCAGTGGCTCTGACACGTCTATATGTTTTTCCACCTGACCTTTTGCCGTCCTTTCTGCCACAGCCCGTAAACCATAAGCTGATATATGAAGGCAATTTTTAGCGGTGCCACTTGTATCTGAGTGATTGCGTACGCTTTACATTTGGGGCGCCTGCCACCTTGCCACCCCTCCTCCTCCAGATCTCTCTATTTGGATAGCGGCTGGTGTGGGGCGGCGGGGGACGGAGGGGATGAAAGGATGGGTGGATGCGATGCCAAATACACACATCTATCTACTCCGAGGGCAAGGAGTCTGCTGTGTGATAGCCCTTCACTCGGCCAGGCAGAACTTAAGAAGCTGTATGAAAGGACAGGTCTGACTGCAGCTACGTTGCAATGACATTTTCCAAACATATGTGATAGAACCGATATATAAATGTAATTTTAGATGTTTGTGGATGGATATTTTGTATCTGACCTGGGGTCAGCTATCAGTTCCAACCATAGACCAGTTTTTTTCAGCACTGTTCTGTTGGGAACCAGTGGTGGCAATCTCCATCTAGCCAGACACCCACATTCCCATCACGCCTAGTGCTGAATTAAGTAGTTTGCAGTTTTTGTAAAAGCTTACTGTTTAATGATTGGAAACACAAATATCACTTTGTGTCAGTATTTGTAATATATCTGTTCAGAACATGGTGGCTTATGTTGGTCAGCGACAGGAATAAAATAGAAATAGAACATGCAACTAAAATGAAATAGTGCGCCACATCGCACTATATCCCACTGCATCACTCATGGGCAGCTAGGACAGTCTAACAGGAAAAAAGGTAATCAAACAGATTTTGTTGCTGATGCTTGCTTGTGTCACATCCAGTTAGTACTGTTGATTGTAACACCAGAAAAGTAATTGGTTAAACACTGTAATCCAATCTGCCATGACTGCTGTGCTTACTTTATGTACTTTGTTACTTTGCTAAAATCTTTGATAAACTAAATCTACTAGCACAGAATCCAAGCAATGTCCTGTGGTAGAGGACCACAGCAAAACTTAATTAAGTCACCCCAAAAAAATCAGTATCAGGGTACACTATATTTAAATACTTGCTCCACTTTCTCTTCCACAATAACCAGTCGAGGCAGTAACTCCAGTGTTCTGCAAAGTAAAATTCCTGCTTTTGTCAGTCCAGTCTGTTGGCTTTGTCTGATGGCAAGGTAAAAGGTAAAAACATTCTAAATATCGTGTACACTTAAACTTTGACAATTAGATTTGTTTTCTTTTGGGCCAATTTAAGATGGCTAAAAATGGCCTCAATTGGTAATTTTTAGCCACCTTTAATTGGTTTGCTCAAATCTGTTTGACTTAATGTAACCAGCAAAAGGTTTTTCTTTAGTTTATTTGCTTTTTTACCCAGTGTTTTTTTTAGGTAAACATTGTGAATAAGCATATACACTGAGTTTAAAACAATGGTTTTAATGTCCCATTTGCAAGACATACATACAAGACACAGATGAGGATTAAGGTGAAACAACAGTGCGATTTATTTACAATGGTGATAGAGCTGAGTGGGGCAAGGGTGAGTGAGGTCAAACCGTCCTTCGGTTGTGACATTGAGGGGGAAGCTCCGTGCGATCTCCATGTGTAGCACACATTCAGTCCAAATCCAAGGTGAGGATCCCTTTTGTGAGGTCTTGAGTCCTCGGATGAAGATGGGAAGCGAGCAGGCAGGCAGGCAGGAACACAGACAAGTGAACACCACAATATCTGGAGCAGGAAGCAAGGAGCTGCGGTGACTCTGAGACAGGAGGTAAAAAGACACAAGAGAATAAGCCACACTGGCAACAACTAGAAAAACTCAGAAACAACAGGTAATGCTGAGAGGCTGTGCGAAACATCTACCACTTAGCAGGAGTAATACTCTGGTGACGACAAGGTCTGAAGTCACAGCTTAAGTACTCCACCAGCCCATCAGGAGATTGCCTGCACCTGGCCCAGCCTACGGAGAAACACCACGCCCACACTCACACACACACACACAGGTTAGAGGACAGAAGAGTAAGCATACAGGGAGAAACACACAAAGGAGGAAGAGGGGGAGGGGCTGCATACCAGCCGACCATGACAGAGGGTTTCCTCTTGAACATACACTCAATAAAAATAATAATAAAATAATAAAAATAATAACTTTACACTTTTTCATTTTTAAAATATAAGACTTTGTACATCATTGCATTTTTTATACAGCGTAAAGAAGACACTGAAAATTGTTGGTTTCCATTAGAAAGTGTCTGCACTATGGCCTTGAAAAGCCTCTGTCTTCTGTTACCTAGTTTTTATGTCGGTGATGGGGTCGGTTTGATTAGCATTAGTTCACGTTCCAGTAATGGACTGAGGCTCGAGCTCGTTAGCATTTTAACTCATGTTTGAATAGGTGGCAATGTGCCCCTTTAGGCCCTTATCACAGCAGCAGATTGAGCTTGTTAGCTTGTTAGCATGAACTCATGCTATGGGAGCTATATGGCATTAGGCCATGTTACATTACACAACGCAATGACACTTGTTAGCTTATTAGCATAACCCCCTATTATATGGACAAGGGTTGTGCGGTGCATTAGCCCGTGTTACAGTAATGGAAAGGTTTTGTTAGCTTGTTAGCATGCTAAACAGGTAGGGGTCTCTGAGTGGCATTATAGCCTGTTTAAGAGCACTGGAAACGAGCCGCCACAGTGTTAGCTAGTTACCATAATCTCAAGAAGGGCTTGTGTGTGTGAGTGTGTGTGTACACGGGACTGTGTGTGTCTTTCCTCCAACACTTTTCAATTACAGCTGCTCATTGTCAGGTTGTAAATGGCTGGGTCAGCTGGCTGGAGTTCTGCCTTTGAACACGGTGCTGACGTCCCTACAAAGGCATCATTAGAGAGGCTTGGCCCAGCAAGAGACACCCTCACTTCTCTATCACCCCTGAGGAAACAACTCAATAATGTGCCAAAGATGAAAAAATTAACAATGTATAAAAGAAAAAAAAATCCCCCTACAAGAAGAAATAGAAAAAACTTCAATCTAATCCCCTCTTTTATTTCCCCTGCTCTGTTCTGCGCCCCTGCATAATCCCTCATTTGACAGTTTTTCTTTTCTTTTATCATTAATTTTGAGACATAAATATGTTGAAGCAACTTTTTCATTTTCTCTTGATCTAAATATTCAGTGACATCCCCACCCCCAACCTGTGCCCCGAGAAAAAAGAAAGAAAGGCCTTTTTTTTTTTTTTGCGAGGTTAGAGGGAATACAAACACTACTGTTGTTGCTAATTACAATGAGAGATTGAGGGGAAAAAAAGAAAAAGAACGCTCATGCATTTTCAGTTTGATTTGCATTTTGATTCCAAGTTGTATTCCAAGTTGTATTTATGCAACATGTCTTTTTTTTTATTTTCTATTGCCTTTCCTTTCTCTTTGGTTCTCGCTAATATCTTCCAGGATCAAAGGCTTCCGTTGGGTTTCTCTCATCTCGTTTTCCTCCTCCAAGCATTGTTTGCCTCCAAGGACCACGGCAGCACAAGTTTTGCACTTGTGCCAAAATTGTAGGGAAGGGTGAATTAGCTATTCCAGGACTAATTTGACATCAAAAAGGGGACGATCCACAGAGGGTGCAGATAAAAGACTTAGTCCGTCCTGACCTACAATATCGTACTGTCTGTGTTTTCATATTTCCTACAAAAGCCAGCAGCCTGATTGATACTGCCCTGACAGTACACAGTGGGATTACATCAACTGAAATAATATTTGTGTAAGTAATTTTAGATTTATTTGCATTTAACTGTGATGACTCCTCAACACACCTTAAAGAGTACAGTCTGCATGCTGTCAGTAGAGAGCTTTATTGTCCCTTTCAAGCTAAAAGTCAGTAGGTTCAATTGAAGGCTCATCTGTCCATGTCTGTAAAGCTTCTTGCTGTCCGGAGGTCATCCTCATCCATATTGAAACATGTACAAACCTAAAAACTAGGGGATGCAGTTTTCTGGAAAATGAAAAAAAAAAAAAGCTGCGAGGTGGTCTTATGGATGTAGTAAAAAGATCTGGATGCAGCACAGAGGTCCTGTTCATTTCTATGTGAGCTGCTCAGTCCCGCATGAAGCATAAAAAGCTCTGTTTCAGCAGTATGAAAGGACCCAGATCCTCCGCCTTACCAGGCCCATGAGGCATGTGCACTACAGACTTATGGCGGCCGAGCAGGGCCGCGTGTGCCCAGGTAGGTAACTTCCACCATTGGAGCGAATGACTTCCGGCTTAGCACTTGGCTAACTTGGATGGTGGTCCAAAAAAATTTAATCTTGTGGCTCTTTTAGACTTTCCAACTGTTATTGAACTGGATTGATTAAATCTCAGAACTATTTTTCACAATCATACTTGATAGAAACCTCTTCCATCTGTCTTGGAGGCTGACATGGCCAGCCTCATTAGGCAGAATGCTAACATGGGAGGCTCGTTAGCTTGATTATGCTCACCCGGGCCTTCTCAGGCTATAAAAGCTGGGCAAGGTGTTCACTCAGTCTCTCACTTCCTCCAGCAGACATCCACCCTGCATTGTTGATTTTAGTTTGGTTGGTCATGGTTTAATATATTTTAATTTTTTTTAACAAAATCTCTTGAGTGGATTCCCTCCTTGTCACATTCACTGACCCAATTTGTGACACATCATATGGGAGGAAATATTCTTAATACTGCCTGATACTGTTGATAATGTTTTTGCAACTTTATTGCCATTTTAACTTAATGACAAGAGGACTCGAGTTACAGAGACTTACTATCACAAAGACCGGTAATGTGACAAAGTTGCTGTATTGGAAGTAATAAATCTGAGTTCTTTGCATTCAGAGTACATCTTAATTTCCTACATCTTAAAGTCCTCAATGTTTATTGCCAAAAGTTCTTTCCTTTATTGAAGAAACAGTTTGAAGTAATCAAGTTCCCCTGGACTTGTCAAATCTAACTATTTTTTCATGAAACTCATTAGAAAGTTAATTAGCTGTTGACTTACTGCAGAAAGACTTCAGGTTCCCTTATCTATGCAGTTACACTGGTGGATACAATGTTATCATAGCTGATAGAACTGATGGCCAAAACTACAAAAATAAGATCAAAATCATAGTAGCGTGTGTTATTACTATAATTCTGTATTTTCAGGAAGCTCAGGGTAGCTCTTAATGTTTTCAGCGTGCAACTGTTTGTGTCTTTTAACTTTGCTTTGCTCTGTTCTCTCTGTTATTGTCACATTTTTTAAAATATCTTCTTGGCTGTTGAAATTGCTGATTTGAGGGGTTTTAGAATTAACCAGCCCCTGAAGCTTGTACCTTTGAATGAGTGAAATCTCTGATCATAATCCCCCCTTCCCCTGTTATGTCAACTACTAAATGAACAGCGTTCATTCATGGAGAAACACTTAAAATTGAATAGCAGCAAAATCAAACTCACCTTGGGTCTGAGAACCCCACTTTGTCAGCCTCTGATTAAAAGTACACCTTTTCACGAGTTCACAATGCTTTTCTATTATAAATGACTGGAGCATTGGCATTACCTGTCTACAGTGGGAATATTAAATCTCCGTGGAGACAGATAGCATAATGCAGATGTCTTAATGAAAACTTCATTAAGATGGAGGATAATTACTGTGTTCTTAACGATGCTCTCGCTGTGCTTTTAAATAATTGAGGTGCTCAACTTTTGATGTGTTTATACTGGAGTAATTTCATCATGCAGACTCCATCTGAAATAGACTGGCTTCAGTACACCATGGGTGAACATGCGTGAATGAATCCCTGCATATATTTTTTTATGTGGATAGAATTTAAATGCAGTCTTTTCTATTGATTAATTAGTTGATTTATGATTTATTGGCCATGCTGGTGGCATTGACCATTTACTGGATGGTTTGCCATGGAATATTGTACAGACATTAACGGTCCCCAGAGGATGTATCCTGGTGAATTCTTATCCTCTAATTTCCCATCTTGTGCCACCAGCAGGTTAACGTAATTTCATGTAATGTTGCAAACATTCATGGTTTACTTTGGCAATCCCCTAACGTTTTGTCTAAAGTCATCATCAAGTCAAATAAGTGCTGTATGTTTTTTTTAGACTTAGACATGTATAAAAATGATATGGCATGACTAAACTGGTGGACCAATAAAGAACCTATTGTGCTTTAATTGAAACCCACCTTGTGATCTTGCATCCGTCTCATTCTTGTGGAGGCAACATCTTAAGAACATCTTAAGGGAGTTCATATTTGGCACAAACGCTCAATTTGACTCAGAGATAAATTGATGAAAACTTGGTGGTCAAAGTTTATGATCACCGTCAACTTGCAAAATATCAAAGGTATACCTCAGGAACAGAAGGGGAGACATTTAGTCAGATACTGAATTGGTAACACTAATCTTGGGTGCCCAACTTGGAACTCTGCTGCTGATCATTTAGATCTTCTTTACTGCCGAGGGGGAGATGTGTGGGAAGCATCCCTGTTTTTACAGGCATTGCTAGAAACTGTAAGTGACTGGCTCATGTAGACCTACAACCGCAAGACTATAATTCCAGTCATTTGATATTATGTATGTTTACAGTTTGAAAGTGAGACACTAAAAGAAATCTTACATTTTTGCTCCACTGATGACATGAAAAATAGCAGCATATGAAACACGATCAATGTGGAGTAGACTATCACTATGCAATTTATTACTTGAAACAAACAGAAATATTACATTTCCATAATTTTTTTCTGTTAATTCACAGTTTTAGGCTTGAATTGGTGTTTCACCCTCTTCCGCAGAAGTTTGAGTCCACCTTACTCATGACATAGCGCCGCCTGCTGCCTATCTCTGTCAATCAGCTGAGTGAATGAGTCTTTATGTATCTGATAGAAAGCTGTCGATGTGGGTGGGTCTGTGCACATAAAGGCCCGCCTGTAAATCATTTCTAGTCAAAATGTCAATATTTTAAGTTCTTCTTGCACAAACATAAGTTTATGATCCAAAACCTTCAAAATGAATGACATTTCCATCAGCCTCAACTGAGCTCAGCTCAGATCAGCTGAACAATTCTGTGAAATGGTTATACAGTTAGATCGAGCAGAAAAGGGACTGCTGTTTGAGGTCTGAGCAGCGATGAGGATTCTGCTGAAAAAATGACCCCCTCTCCAAAAAAAATAAACACATACATGAACAGTAAATCTTTGTTAAATCAACAACACCAAAGTACCTTTGGCAGCTACGTCTGTAGGCTCTGTTGCAACGGCATATTCCCTTAATGCACGACTATAACTTAAGTTTATTCATGTAATAAAGTTTGTGTGCGCAGTACCTGCATTTGTGTGTATGTGTGTGTGTGTGTGTGTGTGTGTGTGTGTGTGTGTGTGTGTGTGCAAATCATACTACTCAGCTGATTTTTTCCAATGTCCCATGTGATGTTTGTGTGTGTGTGTGTGTGTGTGTGTGTGTGTGTGTGTGTTTGTGTGTGTGGGCATCTAGGTCACAGCTGTTGAAGATGGGCCAATGTCATGTGGATCGTAAGTAGCCTTTAGGTTAGTGTGCCTCCAACAGTACCAGGTCGAAGCTCAACACTCGCTCAAAGCCTTCACCTGGCTCCACAAACAAATACACACATACACACACAAGCGTGCATCTGCGCGCGCACACACACACACACACACACACACACGCTCACACAGACAAATGAACACATCTTAAACAAGTTACAGCTGTCTATCTTCCCCCTCACTGTAGAAAAAAAGCTATTTGTTTAACTTAACTCAACTTAAAAGTTAGTGTAGTGTCCACGCTGCCTTAACATTTTGAATTGACTGAATTGAAGGATAAATTGAGATAATTTTGTAATGGTTCAACTTGGCTTGTCAAATTTAGTCAACTTAAAAAGGAAGACATGCCCAACACAACCTTTTGTAAGTTAAAACAAATAGTTTATATTGCCCTCCATCTCTCTTTATCTTTTTATTCTTTCTTCAGTTTATGTTTTTCACTTAAACCTGCACGCAAATAAATTTCCTGTGAGCCAAGATGGTATAATTTCCTCTTTCTTTTCACCTACACACACACACACACACACACACACACACACACACACACACACACACACACGTGTCAGACACACATGCCAAAACATATTGTATGTTGCCACTGTCAAAATGCAAATCTGCACGCTTCTCGACTCCTCACCGTGCATTATTTCTTTTTTTTTTTTTTTTTTTTTCCCGGTGACTTCATTAGAGAGGAAGCGGAACCTGGGTGACAGCATTAATTACAGGTGTGCGCATACACACTGGGAGCTATTTTCTACTGACTCGACCTAATCATCATCATCATCAATATCCTCGTTATCGCCGCCGCCATCCACCCCCACAAGGCCATCATGCTGGGAGCAGATGAGGGGCTTTGAACAACACGCGTGTATGAGTCAACACCCAGACAGATAGAATGCAGAGAGGAAGAGAGAGAGATACTCTCCCAAAGATGTAACTCCTCAAGATGTGAAATGGTTAAAATGGAGGTGGGGTGAGGGGGACGAAGGAGTGGGTGATGTGTCGGAGGTGAGGGTGTGGGTGTATGTGTGTGTGGATGGGGGTGGTGGGGTGGCTTGTCGTGGAATAATTGCCTGGAGACGGTGCAGAAATAAGCCCTAATGGTCAGTAATCCAAGCCTGGAGAGGGCCTCTCCACAGTGCTCCACTGAATGCCGTAATGGGCTTCCAGCTCTGTCACTTACATATGCATAGATCTTTCTCCATTAAAGCTGGTTTGAATGACAAATATGGGTGGGTGTAAAAAAAAATAATAAAAAAAGAAAGAAGAAGTGGAGGCAAAGAGAAAGAGAGAGAGAGAGAGAGAGAGAGGAAGCGGGGAGAAGATTTTCTGTTGGCTTGCAGTAATTTGGCAGCCGCTCAGGCCCCTATCCTTAAATCTCATTAGCCCATTGTTCACATGACGCCGCCTGGGTGAAGAACAGGGGCAGGAGATGCTGCTTAAAGTGAGAGATAGATGATTAGGATTTGGACCTGACACTTTTTAAAAAAAAAAAATCCTTGTGTGTATGTGTGTTAAAGTAACTATTGGATACTTTGATGCTAATACTAATATTAACCCTTTGAAACCTGCAGTGACATCAGGTTGCTTGTGTTTTCAGACGCCTTCCACAAGTATTTAAACCTTTAAATTCTGAGAGAACTGGTGCAAATTTATTTCAAAAACTTTGTTCCACATACTGCAATACATAAGTAGATTCAGATTTTTTTTTATAAGCTAGGGAAACATGAATTATGTTAAACATTTATTATACATTTTTAGGCATTTTTTGTTAATTGCCTTGTTTTTATGGCCTTAGCACTGACCACAGTCAGCTGTGAAGGCCATACTATAATGAAGGAATTATTATTAAGTTATTATTATTTATGCAAATGAACTGCCTTTTTGTGGACCTTTGGATGTCCAAAAATCATGAAACTTAGCGCACCTATCAGAACTGGTGGAAAATTTGATATTCAATGGGTCTTGTAATTGTTTGTTTATTTAACTTTCTTTTTCTTTTTTCAAAATAAAGATGTATCAAGAACACTGATGTTGGATGGCTGATCACTGAACTGACATATCGATCCAAAATCGATAGATCATCATCATCATCATAATAATAATAATAATAATAATAATAATAATGATAATAATAAAAAAATAAATAATAAATAAATTATTTAGAAAAGCCTCATATGATGGAAACTATGTGTGAAAGTAATTGGGCATATTGATGTGATGAATCATCACAAAATGTCAGTTCACTCCCAGAGCTGTAGTCATGATTTTAGAAACAGTGAGGCCATGAGTTCTCCCAGCAACCTTCCCACTTAAAAAAAGATTATGTTATTTTATTATTATTCATTTTCACTAATATTTATTTGCATTTTATTCATTTGTTTATTTATTTATTTATTTGTTCATTCATTTATTTTCCCTGTATGTTTTATTTAAATGGAATTATTCATTTAAGCAAACCCTTTCAAAAAAATCCATATAACTTCCTGAAATGAAACACCACGTTTTAAAAAAAAAACTTGGAATGAGTCTAAAAGCTCTTTACGTGTAAATGGCACTCAGTTTTCTGCTACAACTACTTGAACCAAAGCCCCAGAGGAAATACAAAAGACATGACCTCAGTGTCTCCAATGGCAACTAGAGCTTTTTCTGCTGTGTACCCTGAATGTCCTAGAGTTCACCTGTTGGTCAGAAACCTTAGGCCAAACAGTGATGTCATTTATTTTGATGTTCGCTTTGATTTTTCCCTCAATGTAAAAAGATTGAGTTTCTGTAGGCGGTGTTCTTGTTTTTCTTTCTTTCTGACTGAATCAACTGACCTTCTGTACATCAGTAAAAAAAAAAAAAAGTTTTAATCGATGAAAGTGCTGCAGTTACTAAAATGACTTTCTTGTGTGTCTATGAGTTTGCATAGGTCCATAAATATCTAATAATGCTTAAATTTTAAAGACAGAAAAGCTGACAGTTGACTTGGACTTTATAGTGTGAACTGAAGTGTTTTCACATTTTTGTCAATTTTATTCTCTAAAAAATTACATATAAAGATCCTTTAAAATAGAAAACAATAAAAGAAAATACATTTATGTATTTCTGTTTTAAATTTAAAAAGTAAAATGCTAAAAGAAAATGCCAACTGTAAACCGTGAACACTGTTTTGTTTGTTTTTTGTTTTTGTGAAGCAGGAAATGTGAACAGGACATAGAATATAACTCAAAACAAGTTTAAATAATTTAGTCACATTTCAAATACATGTCATGTTAACTAGGTATTAATTATATCTGTGTTCTGATGTCAGCTGTGCTATGAGGGTTATTATGAGCCAAAGTCCTGAGTGAGGCCAAGAAAAAGTCATTTCAGTCAACGCCGAAGTTCACACTCTACAATCCAACAACCAAAGCAGAGTTGTTGATGGACAGGAAGGAGATGAAAACAAAGTAGGCTGTGTGTGTGTGTGTGCGTGTGCGTGTGCGTGCGTGTGTGTTTGAGTGTGAGTGTTGTGGGATATGTCTGTATGCGGGCGTTGAGTGAGGGATACAGGGGTCTGCTGGGGCCGCAGAGGGGAGGGCACAGGGGGCGGAGGAGCCATCATAACGGGAAGCACCCCCCAGCCTCCTCATCCTCCTGATCTGCCAGATGGCACACACTCAAACCCCCAGTGGGGGGAAACAGCACACACACACACACACACACACACACACACACACACTTATGCATATTTGAACACAAGCATTGTCAGCCACACGCACAAACGCTCCAAAAACATATTTAGTAGACGAGCTGTTTGAATTTCAACCTGCCAGCTCACCTACTTTGTGTATCTAAAGCAAAAGCTTTTCCACTACAGAATTCAGTGCCATTCTCTGCAGAACGCACGGCCGCTTATTTCCTCCCCGATACCAGCAGGCCGCACGCTGTCATTGAAACGTGTCACCATATGGGCGCAGGGACACTTCGGAAATGCATCACTTTGTGACGTTTTTGTCGCTCGCTGTCTTAGCTCTATTTCCAGACCAAATGTGTCACTCTTTGAAACCATAAAAAGGGAATCTGCACCCAGCTCGGTGTGTGTGTGTGTATGTGTGTGCGTGTGTACCAAGTGCACAAGTTCAAGGACGTACATGCTCTGACATGCAGGAATGAATGTACCTGGATCGCAAGATAAAACGCTTCATATTTCACCATTGCTTCTCTAAGTGCTGGGACTCTAATAGGAAAGATGGGTTTAGGTGATATGAATATAAGGATATGAGTGACACGACTTTGTTTTCCTTTTGTGTGTTTGTGTTGGCACGAACTTGTGTGTAGCTGTAGATGTGTGGCTTCATGCATGTGACAGATTTGTTCATAAAGATATTTGTATGCTGCCTTTATTTGGACGGCATATATATACATACACACACACACACACACGCACGCAGAGCGCCAGCAGTAATAGATATCCAATAGCTGGGAGCTGTGGATGGGTCCTGCTACATCTGTCAGCGCTCCCTGGCAAAGGCGCGGCGAGTTCAGATGCTATCGCCACAAACGGCTGCATCAAAAGATTTAGTGTCCCCACCATCCCTCCCACCCCGAGGTGGGCTGTGTGGCGCAGTCCGCCGGGCAACACAACAAGAAGGAGGGGGCGCAAAAGAAAGACGGCAGGCGGGGGACAGATAAGAGGGAAGCGACAGCAATATCAGCCAGGGGGGTTTGAGGTGGAGGACAAGGGGGGGGGGGACTGGAATAAGAAGAGGTGGTAGAAGGAGGAAAGAAGAGGCACAGTGGCTCTTCTTTCTCGCCTCTTCATGAGCTGCACTCCAGAGACCAGGGTCAGCACTATGCTTTTAAAAATCTTGTGTTAAGCTAACAAAAAAAAAATGCCTGTTTCCATTGTATTAATGACCCTGGTTGATACAATTGGAAAAAAAAAAAAAAAATTAAATCCAGATGTGCCCACTGTCTTGTTAAAAGTAATGTAAAAGTAAAAAAGCAGAAAAATCCATTCAGACGCATTTTATTTTCAGTTATTTCACCTGTATAATATCTTACCACAATATAAATTAGGGACATGGTATGATAATGGAAATGTAAATGGAGAATATAAACAAACTGCCTACCCAAATTAGTGTGCATTTACTTTAGTGATGCCATTTCATGAGTGTGCAAGAAAAGAGATGAAAGGTCTCTTAGAGAGCAGCACAATGTCTGCATTTTTGCCCCAAAAGGAGGGCAAACTTTTCCTGTTTGACCCTCTGTTGAGTTGACATTATGCGTCTTTGGTGTTGAGTGTGACCTCCTTTCTCTATGAGGCAGAGCTCCAGCCAGAGTCCTGCATTGGGCACATGGCTTGTGAACCTCTCGTAAAGGTGATCTGCGAGTGGTATTTTGTTTTAATGTTATGTCTGGGTTTGGTGTCGGGCTCAGAAGGGTACCAGCAAGAGTCTTGCACTGGGTCGGGTACACATTGGATACCTGGTGGGTGATCCCCTCAAAAAGGTGATTTATGGATGGTATTTTGTCTTGATTTGAGTTTTGCATTGGACTGGGTACCTGTGGGTAGCAGGGACCCCCTAAAAAAGGTTATTCATGTAAGGTATTTTGTCTTACTTTTATTTACGGGTTTGGTGTTGGGCTTAGCAAGGCAGGGATCTTGCAAGTGTCCTGCATTAGATCGGGTACTTATGGGTACCTGGCGGGCAACCCCTGCAAAAACATTATTCCCTGGTTATATTTTTTGACATAATTTTATTTCCAGTTTGGTATCGGACTCAGCAGGACAGGGCTCCAGTGAGAATCCTGCATCAGGTCAGATGCCTGGTGGGGACTTGCTGGGCGTGTCACTCAAAAAAGGTGGTTAGCGGGTGCTCTTTTGTCCTAATTTTATTTCTGGGTTCTGTCAGACTCAGCAGGGCAGGGCTCCAGCCAGACTCCTGCATTGACTAGGGTACCCACCAGGTACCTAGTCGGTGAGTCCTTCAAAAGTGATCATTTGTGGGTTGCATTTTGCCTTAATTTCATTTCCAGTCTTAGTGTTGGGCTCAGCAGGGCAAAGCTCCAGTGAGAGTCCTGCATCAGGTCGAGTACCCAGAGGGCATCTGGTGGGCATGTCCCTCAAAAAAGGTGAATAGTAGATGATCTGTTTTTCTACATTTCCTATCACTATATTTCTGGCTTTTGTTGGGCTCAGCAAAGGGTACAGTACCCATGGGTACAGATTCAATTCTTAGTTAAACAAAGAACATGTGGGTTGGATCCTGGGTACTGGATGACATACATCTAAATATAAATAAAATAAAAATATTGAATTTAATGTTTTAATGTTATAACCCTTTCACTGCTGACTTGTGTTTACTGTGTCACCCAAGCCGCTTTAATCAGGTGCGTTGCTGAATTAACTGTGGAGATGTGCTGCTTAATATTATAAGAGTAAGCAAAAAAAGAAAAACAAAATCATTCAAATTCCTTATTAAAATATATTATCTTAGCTGCACATGTATGAAATCTGCCAAAATGACAAATTATTTAAACAGCGTATGGTAATTTTGCAGTTTTGGGTCGGACCAGGTTTTAATGAATGGGTAAGGTCAGATCAAAGAACTTTTTGGGAGCCAGTCTGGGAGCAAGTCTTGAAAATCAGACCTAAATGTGGAGGACTCTGGCTCAAGCTATGGATGATGGCGTAAATAATATGATTTTCTTCATATTTTTTTCCTCAATTCATACCTTCAGACTATAGGTTTGTATGTGGCTTTAAATTTATATCAGCCTGGCATTAAGACTGGGATGGGGAGGCAGCAAAGGAAGAGGAGATGTGAGGAAGCGTTCCTATTTCTCTCTCCCTGTGGGTCAGCTGCTAATCACAACTCTCCCGAGACCCCACTTCCCCACCCGAAAACCCCCTAAATCCACACACACACACACACACACACACATTTGAGACACTGATTCCTCTGCTCTTGAATAACCTCACCGGGGGCGAGGGACGAGGGGGTGGGGGGGGGGGGGGCAAAATCACCCTCCATATTTAGAGGGAGAGAGAGAGAGAGGGGCTGTGTGTCTTTTGAAGCTTTCCTCGCTTAACCGCCACACAGCTACGGGGCTGTCGACTTGTCGAGGATTTCTCCTGGATGTGTGTGTAAAAAAGACCCTCCCGTGGAGAGAGAGAGAGAGAGAGAGAGGGAGAGAGAGAGAGAGAGATAGAGAGAGAGAGCGGTAGCCCTGATTAAATGCTGGAGCCGTCATGCCTGCGAGCCAGCCAGGAGATTAATATCGGCGTAACCTGTTACTTAATTCATTATGGGGATACAGGCTAATTTGATTTGATATTATTTTAATAAAGTTCTGTGATATCCAAGATTGTTTCAGGCTATCAAAATAATTTTCCAGTTATTACAGTTCGCCAGGCAGGTCCCTTTGATAGCAGTGGTTGGCCAGGCCTGTCCTGAATACATTACAACCTCTCTCTTCACACACACACACACACACGCACGCGCACACACACACACACACACACACACACACACGCGCGCGCGGGCACATGCACGCGCGACACATACACACTGCTCCCCTTTTCCTGAATCTCTCTTTAATATCCACACACACTCATGTCGAATTTGTCTCTCCTCTCCCAAATCTCTTAATTTCTCATTTTCTCTTTTCGCTCTTCAGTTTTCTATCGCTATTCTTATGCTTCTTTTTACCTCTCTCCCTAAGAGGTAAACCATACAAAAATAGTAAAAAACAAAAAAAAGAGAGAGAGAATAAACAGGAATAACAACAATAACAAATGTACTGCACCATTTGACAAGTGAACTTATGGTTTGATCCCAGGACTCATGGGTGGTGGAAATGAAAGACCATGTGCCTCTTTTGCCTAAACTTAACCATTGGGACAGTTCACGTTGTTGTATAAACATAAAGACCATGCTACTTCATCCCACCATGTGCATTTGTTGACATCCCGATAACAGGCTGCGTCATCCCTTAATGAAGCCATCCTATACCATGTACATTTGTTGACATCACTGTAACAGCATTTCAGAGCGTAAACAGCAAGATACCTATGACGTCAGCAGTAGACATGTAAGTACACTGACAGAGCAGCACCATGTGACAAGTTGGGATGAGAACATATTGGGTCTAGCATAAGGTTCTCATATACCAATTTACATGTATGGCCAAAAAAGTTTTAATCTTTCGGACTGTGGGAGGAAACTTGAACTCCACAAAAAACTTAAAGATTCGAGACACCAGGGGTGTCCACCCTCTGTCAGTAGGCCAATAGACAAATAAGTGTTTAGACCGCACGGCTTCCTGCAGCCTCAACTCCTCTGATGACAATCTCCTGTGTGCAGGACCAAGCACCAAAACCTTCTCCAAAGCCGCCCCTTCCCTCTGGAACAACCTCTCCCGATTCAAAATCGCTGATCAAATCCACCTTTACAAGTATATTTTAGTTTATTCTATTTCATGATCTTTTATAACTTTTGTAAAGTGCCTTTGAGCACCTTGAAAAAGCGCTCTGCAAATAAAATGTGTTATTTTTATTATTACTGACACCAAAGAAAGGACCTTGCTAAATTGTTCTCTAGTGGCATCACCTCACATGAACTGAGTCCTCTTGTGTATCAGCAATAAAGTAACAATGAAATCATAACCAATCATCAGCCGTCATCCTTTCACTTTTTACATGACCTGCCAAACTATGAAACTTTCCATGTCTCCATAAACCATCTGCAGGAAAGAATTCCAGTATAGTCCCTGCTAAATGTGGCTGTTTATCCCCTTTTGCAAAGCATTTGGGCTGCCATCCTTACTAGTGATGGTCTATTCACAATAACACAACTAATGTTTCACCATGCGCTTTGTGCAGTTGTATTGATGTTAAAATACTCCACAAGGCTCCTTTAATCAAAGCTCTCTCTTTCTCTCCAGGTCTCTTTTACTTTTTGCCTCTCTTTCTTCCATCGCCAATGTCATCCATTCATTATTAAAGCTCCCCTCGCCTCGTCTCTCCTGTGCTCTGCTCTATTAGAAACCCTTGTATCAGCTGCTCCGGGCCATAGAAGGACAGGGGAAAGAGGGGAGAAAAAAAATAAAATGAAGACATGTTCGGCTCTTTGCAGGGGGGCGTGTAAGTCGCCTGTCAGCCTGTAATCACTGTGTCCGCGACTCTGTATGCTAATTCATCTCTCCATACTGCTGACTAGGACATGCAATATAAATGAAGTTTGTTGGACTGCACAAGGGCTGACTTGAATAAAAGATCAGGGTCCTGAGGAGATTCGGGGCTGTTATTAGCCATGTGGAACTTCACAACCACACTGCGAGAGACCTAATGTTGTAATGAAGGCCTTTTTACATGGAAATTGGCATCTTTATCCCTGTCAGAGAGGGGTTAGTATGACCGTGGCAACATTGTATATTAGTGAATTAAATGAATGAAAGCTTAGGATGAAAATAGGAGGCAAATGCATTTTGGAATGTGTCAAAGGTACACTTTTGCCAAAGTGCACATTAATATCTGTGTGATGAGGTTGGACACCTGAGGCCAAAAGATGGCTAAAAATGCATGGCAAACAATAATGTACATCATGTAGGATACACATACAGAATTAGCTGAACTGACAGATGTGGGTGTTTTTCAGAAAACCGGTTCGTTATTTGTCCTGCAGCTATTATTCCCCATAACACTGTCCTGAGCTGGTAAATCTAATCATGCCCAGACAAGGTTGTGCACCAGATACAGGCCAAAAGGCTGAACAAAGTAACTGTCATAATGTTTGTTTATGCATAACAACCATAACTTCACCATCCACCTCCAGTATGGGAGCAATGGTGTATTTCCACCAGATACAGCGAGGTAAGGTGTCTCAACGCTTTCCATTCATTTGCTATAGAAAGTCAACCCGTTCTCAGTCCCATAGCATCAGATACAGCCTGTTCTCATTTAGAAGTCGTCAAATATTGATGCTTTTGGCATAAGATGCTGCCGCCTTTCGTGTCCCTAAAGTACACCGCTGGACAGCGTCAGCTAAGCAAGTGGCTCAACAGAACCATTTGTGGTCTTATTGTATGCTGGCATTTGGCCCGAAGGCACCTGCCATTACAGCATGATATGGCAGGCTGAATGCAGCTGGTAAAATATTAAAAGGAACATAAAGGTCTCTATCACATGGAGGGGCAGTGGATGAATCAATCAAACACTGGACTTTTATGCGAGAGTGTGGTGTTCGCTTCCTGTCTGAATGTTATGTTTTTTCCCGCACCTTACCATGTGTCTTTTTGTCTAAACCTAACCGTCCATGCCAGTATGCGCTTTTGTTGACATCACCTTTGTGTCATTCCAAAACATCAACAGCAGACGCAGAAGGAATAGACTAGAGTGTAATGTGTAGACATGGTAGTCAACTGACAAAGCCACAAAATGTAACGACTTGGGATAAAAACATGTTGGAGATACAGCAGCCCGATCAGTAGCCCTGGGCTTCTGGTACTGACACATAAGGCAGTGTAAGAGATGCCTGGGCTTTCAATGAACTAATATATATAACCCCAAAAACATAGCCAAGAGTGAGACAGTCTAAATTAGGGTGGGAGGAAGGGTTGCACCAGTCTTTCACCTTGGAGAGACTGGTGTTTATGTCTCAAGTAAGTCCAAAAAGAACCTTGATTTTTCTCCACCATGTAACATAGTAACTGCTGAATGCCATGTGACATAGTCTTCACATGGCATAGTCGTCAAGTGACATACCCATTAACGTTCTTTAAAAAAAATGCATTATTGTTATTATTGGGTTATCTTAACCAATACATTTTTTCTCAACCTAACCATGCAGTTTCTTTGCCTAAACCTTAAGTAGCTTTATAAATAAAAACTAAATTTTCTGTTAAATCGGGAAACATATTTTTAAAAGACACTGTAGATAGGTGATAATTGAAAATTGACAAAGAAGCTGACATGTCCAAAACTGATGCCACAGGGATACTGAGATTAGCATATTTTAAAGGTGGGGCTACTGATCAGGCTACCAATTTGGCTAGTTGGGAGAAAGAATGTGCTAAGAGAGGCAGAGTATGACTGACCACTCTTTCGCTATCCTAGGAAACGCTGTTGTGAGAGCAGGAGAAGCAATTGCACAGTGCATGGTGGAGGTGTTGCAGGGAGTTTCATGTAGGGGTTGCGATGCATTCCATGGTTTGTATTTGCATAGTAGACTAGATTCAACTTTATGTAAAACAGTCCATTAAACTTAAAATAAATTGTCGAACTAGGGAGTGTAGTTCTAAAATGGAACAAGATTCAGCAGTGGCATTGAAAATTTGTCACCTCAGATTTTTTTAGAAAAAGATTTTTGGCAGATTGTGTAGACGCAATAACAGAAAGTTTATGTGTGTTAAAGTGGGAAGTGTGTTAAAGATTAAGTCCGGTAACAACAGACTTTGGGGGTCACTGGCTCTTCCTGTCCTGTTAGGCCTGCTATGAAAACATACATGCTCCTTTGTAGATATTTGGAAAATGTGGAACCATTTTGCTCTACATCGAGTTAGGGTTTCAAGGTCAAGGCCCTCAGTCCCCCAGAGGTTCTGTGAAGGGGGCAGGTGTGTGTTTATGTGTGTGTCTGTCTGTGCTGTAGGTCTCTTGTAGGTATTCCTTTTTTTCATCTGGGTGTCTAAATATGTTGCATGTGTTGTTATTTTTGTCTATGTGCTCATATTAACATGGATGGAGTGTCTGAATAAGTGTACTTGTGTGCATGATAGTATGTTTCCTTACTGGGTCTGTGTTTTCACATGCAATTATAATAACTATATGTAGTCTGCGTGAGTGTGTTTTTTATTTGAGATGGGAATGAAACTCTTGTTACCCCTGAAACTGAAACACCTCCACCTTTCGTTTCTTATTTTCCTCGTCCCTCCAGCCCCTGCTCTGGCTTTGTTTCACTGTTGTGTGGATTATAGGGATGAGAAAAGAGGAAGGAAGCAACTGCAGGAAAACACCACCGTTAATATGGTGAAACTGAAATCAGCTGTTGTTTCTCTGCTGTGTGCTTTTTCTTCCTCTGAGTCTTGTTTCTATTTCTATACAAAGTGGACGGCACTGAGTACAACTGTAAATGGACACCAAGATGCATTCTGATCTGATCACTCCAAACCCTTGCTAAGGTGGTGTGGGATGCATTTCATTGCATTTTGTAGCAGGTAGTGTGAGGTCACTTCCAGGTCACCATAGGGTTAACCACACCTACTTCCTTCAATTTTCAATATTGAATATTTTCAATGTTCAATATTTTCCATTAGTTATTCAAGAAAGTAAAAAATCTGATATATTGTAGACACATTATACGTAAACCTAAATGCTTCAAGTTTTTCTGTTTTAATTTGGATGATTATGGCCTACAGTTGATCGCCTCTATGCTCAGCCACATTGATGCAGGAATTTGTTGTAAAGGTGCCTGAAAAAAAGTATTGATTGTATGAATGAACATACCTTTCAAAAGTCATTTCTGGACATTTCTGTTTTGTAAATCATTTTTTAATGATCTTAAGAAATATTCTAATAATTTGAGATACTGAATTTCTGATTTTCATGAGCTATAGTCCATAATCATCAAAATTAAAACAAAAAGGCTTGAAATATTTCAATTTATTTGCAACTAATATACAATGTATGAAAGTTTACCTTTTTGAATTAAATTATGAAGAAAAATGAATTTTTTGATGATCTAATTTTTTGAGACGCACCTGTATATACCACCCCTGATGCTGCTGCTCCCTCTCTCTCTCTGCTGCTGGTGAGCCTGTAGATCCCTGGTCCTGTTGAATGCCTGTTTGGTTTCTTTAACTGTTTTACTTAGGTTTGTTTGTTTGATACCATGTTCTACATATAGCCCTTCATTACATTAGGTGTCTGCTGTTAGTGTTTTATTTTTGTTGCACATGCTTGGGCTTCCGGCATTGATTTTTTAATTTTCCCTCAAGAATTAAGTTGTTTGTTTTTTTTTTGGTTTTTTTTTTGTTGACATCGACATTTGTGTAGGTGCAGCGGCGAGCGCGGCCGGCCCGATGGTGGAGGGTTTGGTGGTAGAGTTCCTCACCAGTGCTTCACACTCCCCATTATCATGTGTGTGGTAAATTGTGCACTTCCTTCACCATTTATTTTGCATCCCCTTTTATTTGCTTTGCTGTGTGTGTGTGTCAGATGAGATCTCACAGTACCTCTTTTAAATTTTCTACAGTTTTTAATTATAAGCTTTAATAAACTGTGGTTGGTTTTATACGTGTATATATATTGTCATCTTATTAGTCTAAAATAAATTTGAAATCATGGGGGAAATGCTTGTCTCCATCCATCATTTTAGCCATCTGTATCTGTGGGTTTAGCTGATTTGACTGGAGTGTTAAAGGACACCTAAAATTCTCAAAATCTAGGCCTTGCCACAGCCTGGCCACAATGTCTTTTATAGTGTAAACACCAATGCGTCCTTATGTGACCCAACAAGGGTGTAACCTGAAAATACATTAGTGCAGGTTGTAGTGGTTGTTTTAACATGCCCATTTCATAATGAGTTGGACCAAGTGTTGTGTGACCGTGCAGTTAGCAGGGAACATTCCCACAGCATTGGCTAATGTTGCCTACAAGTTGTAAGAATGTTTCAAAGACAACGTTTTTGTGACGGTTTGTACCAACAGTTTTCTTAGGACCCAAGAGCAACACCACAGACAGGTAACAGTTTGAACAATGGGAATATTTAATGAACATGATGTTGGAGCGGAGGCTGATGAGACTGGTAAGGCTGGTGAGGCTGGGTGAGGAGGGGGGCTGAAGGCAGAGGGGCTCTGGTGTGGAAGTGAGGCGAGTGGCTGGGCAGCGAAGCAAGAGGCTGGGCAGTGAGGTGCTTGAGCTTGAGGGTGGGAAGCACTGGAAGGAGCAGAGGAGACAACAGGTAAGTGTGGATAAAACTATCCACAGCAACAAGAGCAAAAATGATTACAAGTATCTCAGAAGGGACAGCCGATCTACCACGTGTAAAAATGTTTATCATTTCAAATAATGTCCCTATAGGGTTAAACACTTACTACAATGTGATGTTTTAACTGCAACATTCTGAGGATGTTTTGATGGGTTTGGTTTTGGATTTGGTGAAGTGATTTGACAGATCATAGAATGTCCTTTCATAAAATGTTCCCAAAATGTTACATGAGAACAACTGAAGAATAACTTTTTAAAAGCAACATTTAGAACATGTTATCAAGGCCTTAGATTGCAGACCCTTTTTTTTGTGTGGGGGGGGGGCGGGGGGCGTTCTTAGAGCTATGTCCAAAAAAAACATTCTATTTTTTTTTTGTTTACAGAGAATGTTATCCTAACTTTAAGAAGAACATTCTGGATACTTAAAGAAAACTTGCTGCTGAAAATGTTACTGAAATATTGCATTGGTTGCATTGTACCATTCTCAGAACATTTTTAGAATCAACAGTTGCTAGCTGGGATGTTCCTGAGATTACAGAACATGTTTTAATGAAAAGTAAATGTGATATATTGTCAAAAAAACCTGATGATTGTAGAGAATGTTTCACTAAATTAAAGAACGTTCTGTGAACTAAAAGAAAATTTGCCGCTGGAAATGTTACTAAAACATTGCATTGGTTGCATTTTACCATTCTCAGAACGTTTTTAGAGCCAAAAATTGCTTTTTTGTGTCCTTATTTCTCCCCGCCTTTGTCTCCTTCCCTCCTGTTTTCTGTCACACCTGTCTTTTATCAGTCTCTTTTGGCCTTCCCTGTTTTCAGTCTTCCCTGCACACCTGTTGTGTTTAAGTCTTGTTTGCTTCACCCTTGTGTTCCAGCGATTGTTAGCCAATCCCTGTGTTTCCCTCCTTTTCCCTGTGTCCACTTACCCCAGCTGTGTGTTGTACTTGTGAGTGGCTCCCTGTGTGTATATACACCTGTATGTCTCCCTTTGTCCTTTGTCAGTTTGTCTCTTTTCCTCCCTTTTGTCTCCAGTGTGTTTGACTTTTTCTCCACTCCTTAGTTCCTCTTCATCCTTGTGTGCTCCTAGATGGTTTCCGTTTAGTGTTTGATTCTATTTTTGTACTTTGTGGTTTGGTCACCGGCTTGTTTTGTTTGGATACTTTCATCAGCATTAAAGCTCGCTTTTTATTTAAACCCCCTGTTGCCTTTTATTGTTCCACATTTGGGTCCACAGCCTGAATTTATATGTGACACGGTCATTGATTTGGGCTTTTAAGCTTCTATTATTGATATTTACTTAAAAGAAATGTACCAAATGACAAAGTAATAATGCAAATTAAGTTGTTCTCAGTGATGAACCTACAGAAAATTAGGATCCAAATCTGCAACTTTACACTGAGTTTCATTATTAAAGCCATTTGGCCCAGAACTTTGCTGTTTCACTCTCACTGTTCTTATAGTGTCATTTTCAAGCAGGGAGCTGTTTTTCGTGAAAAGGCTCTAAAAATTCATTGTGCACTACCTGCACAGCAAACATCAGACAGACACAAGCAGGTTTCCATTACAGATTTGTGCAAAAATTAAGCAGTATTTTCCAAATGTAGACAAAATATAATTACGAGATGACTGTTTCCATTAAATGATGTTATGAGACTTTTCCCATAATTTCATACACTTCTCTAGCGATGACATTCCCAGAAGCATATCGATGAATGTTCAAAACTCTAGCAGCTTTATTTTAAATGCAGCCATGGCAAAAGCTGTCATTATTCCATCAAAGGCAACACAGGCGTGTTATGTGAGCGATAATATAAAGGCAAGCCTCTAATATGTCGGAGGAGCCACGTATGAGGTATTCTGGATGGTGATAGTCAATGATTTCACAGTTATTGTGGAATCAAAACTTCCAGATGATCTGCTCAACTTTTGAAGAGTTATGTGATGCAACAACACCTCTTGTAGCGCCTGCAACATCATGTCCGAGAGAGCCAGTTCCTACCGACAAATGCATAACTATAGCAATATGTGACTTACAAAAGTAAAAAAAGAAGTGTTTCCATTGCAGTTTTGCAAAACACGGCTTTTTTGAATTGTCTCAAATACCACCTCATGCAAGCATAAAAAACTTTTTTTGCAATAAAACTGAGCTTTTTTAAAATCGACTTGTTTCCATTAGGTGTATTTTCTATTCGCAATTTCAATTTGTGCATTTTGAGGGATAATGGAAACCATTCTACTGTTGAAGAATATCTGGGGAACATAGTGAAGCATTTAGCAGCCAAAGAAACAGATACTTCAGTCAGAAGTTGGTAGAGACCAAAAACTGAGCTTAAAGAGAGTGAATACTGGACATACAGTCATCAAGGGGCTAGAAACACAACTCCAAATCTGATGGATGTGTAAGTAAGTCACTGTTTGCCATATCAAAGCAGTTTTTAGCGATACGGCTTGACTGTGCACAGTAGGTCAAAAGGTTAAAACGAGCTCACTGTTTAAACCCTTCAACATTTTTATACATCTCAAGCAACTTATTGACCACAGATCTATATAATGTGACCAACTACATGTCTTTGTGTGTGACAGTTGACAAAAAAGTCTGACCACATGTCATTTAGCCTTGTTTCTGGATTTTGATTTGTAAAAATAATGCTTTGTGCAGCTCCAACTCTCTTTACTGTTGTCATAAACTTATCATCCCCTTGATAAGTGAAAAAAAGAGACCAAACAAACAAAAAGTGGTCCCTTTAAATAACCACCAAACCAAAAATGTTTGCTACCTAACATTGAGTATGCTCTTCTCTTTCCTCCCTGTAACTTTCATCATCCGTGTCTGTATCCTTCATCCTTTCTGTTTCCCTGTTCCCCCACTCTCTTTGTTTTTCTTTTTCCTGAGGCTCCAATCTGGGTAAGACCTGAGGTCACAGTGTCAACAAATACAACAATTACTGGGGTCAGAGGTCATGGCTCAGTCTTATCCGAGTTCTCCATTTCTGCTGTAGATACCACGTAATAACGCCACTGTTTTTACAGAGTGCCGCATAATAATTATGGGTAATTCTGTGTGATGCAAATGCAAAAGTCTATATAAGCAATGTAAAAAAATATGGTAAGTAAATAAAAAGAAATAAACAATGGAAAAAATAAACAATTAGCAGAATATTTTGTTTAGCTGTATTTCTCTTCACCAGATAAAAATTCAAACTTGTTGTGTGAAGTGCTGATCTGCTGGGAACACGGAGTGATGAAAAGAAAAACCCTCATTTGCATACCTTGATGAAGGGATAAGAGAAGCACAAACAATTTTGTTTTCCAATGGTTCTCATTATTTATACCATTATAACAGAGGCTATCCTTTTAGGTAAAGTGTGATTTATGTTTGAATTGCAGATACTCCGAGGTACAAAAAAACAACAACAATATTTTGGAACGTGACAGATTAAGAGAAATTTTCAGAAAACAAACAGATTTTTGAATCAGTTTGAGTTCATTGTGCTCCACTGGAACTCTGTCGGGAACATCACAACTGACCTGCCTCTCTGGAAGACATAAAAACTGGACTCCACCGCACCTCTGCATGCAGTATGTCATTATTTCCCCTCTGTGCTAAAAATGACAGAGTGTAAGCCTGTTTTACACACAGCTGTAAAGAAGCCCTTATCCCTTTCCAGGGTCTGGGAAAGTGCCAGCATTTTTTTTGATGCATTATTATACTTTTTCTGCATTCGTATTTATTGTTGTTTCCTTTTTGTCCTTCAGCGTGTGTGGCAGGGCCAGGCTGGGGAGGGGGGGATAAGAATGGCACAGCAATAAGCATTGAGATTGAGTTGTAAAATACATTGACTGTTTGGCTCTGGGGAGCTACTTCCTTCTCCGTGTGTGATGACTGTCACTGTGGCAGGAGAACGAATACAAAGACTCGACCCGCAGACTCAACCTCCCTGCGCTCTTAAATAACTTCCTCTTTTTTTTCTTTTTTCCTTTCCTGAGATATTCATGGGTTATTTCCAAACCACACGTCAGTCTTTAAAATGTTTATGCATGATTTAAAAAGTGGTTTTTGCTGGAATAAAATGCTATGACAACTTTATTGCAGTATTTAGACTGTAGTCTTGATTAGGGATTAGTAATATTTCCTGTATAAGACAGTCACATTTGTATCTTTCCGATGTTTGAGGTATTTGTAGACAAAGAACAACTGTGCACTAATTATGTTTGCTACAGTGATGACTGCAATTCATCAGTGGAGAGGGGAGGATGATGTAAAAGATGGCTACAATATCATCATCTAAGCTCTTTTACTACTTTTAATGTATCTTAAGTCCTACTTTAACATAAGTGTAGACAACATTTAAGCTGCACTAATCAATATTTTCATATCACCTATAGCATGAGTAAAGTAATGTGAAAGGTCCTGCTCATAATGATAAACTTAAGGTGCATTATCCTCAAACTCTGATGTTCCCTTCAACTATATGAAACATTTTAGTGTCTTTCAATTCACTGTTTTGTTTTTGCAGTCTTCAACTTTAATGTTTTTTGGTACTCTCACTAGGGAGGTTTCCATTAACCCTTAAACTGCGCAAACTGAAATTGTGACTATAAATTATGCCTGATGGAAACACGTCAATTTAAAAAAACACTCCCATTTATTTCAAAAAAGTTTTTAATACTTGCATGAGGTGGTATTTCAGGTGATTCATAACTGCAATGGTAACACTTGGCTTTGGCTTTGGCTATGCACTTCTCAGTAGGAACTGGCTCCTTCATGATGCAGCAGGAGCTACAAGAGATGTTATTGCATCACAAAACTCTTCAAAAGTTGAACAGATCATCCTAAAGTTTTGAATCCACAATTCCTCTGTGAAATCGTGGACTTTCACCTCCCAGAAATTGCTCATGTGTGACCTCTCCCAGGTATGAGGGGGTCTTTCCATTATCGCTCGTAAAACATGTGTGACCTCAATTACAAATAATGACAGCTAGTGCGATGGCTGCAATGGAAATAAACCTGCTAATGTTTTGAACATCCATCACCATGCTTCTAGGAATGTTATAGTGAGAGAATTCGCATGACATCACTCAATGGAAATGTAGTCATCTTGCAATTGTGTTTTCTCGACATTTTGAAAATATCACTTAATTTTTGCAGAAATCTTTAATAGAAACCCACCAGCTGTTTTCATCACATCAACAAAAAATCTCTGATAAAACTTCTAGCCCATAAAAACACTTGGTTATAGAGTGTAGATAAGAACCTTCAGGAGCCTGTAAGAGAAACAAAAAACTACATATTTCCCCATGGTCAAGATCTGTAATGTATTCACATTCTTAAATATAACATGGCTTACAGACACTGACACATGCAAAATTCCTATGTAATGTAATGAATCCACTGACAATGTTAAGAGGCTCTTAATGGCATATATGTACACATGTTTGTAAGTTGTGCTTTGGGAGAATGTCTGTGGAAATCTAAGAGTGTTCATAGAAAGTGCTCTTAACTCAGTGCTCATAACTATGACTATGAGATACTTATTCTATTAAAAAAAAAGCCTAATGTGATTAGGAAAATGTGTTTAATTCAACAACTATCATAAAATATACAACACATGTAATACACAACAATTATGAGACTCTTGAATCTTCCAGGGCTCTTTTTTTCTTTTGTTTTTTGGGATTAATGCAGATGCGATCCCAACTGTAGCCTCATCTCTGAAATTTCCTCCGGCTGCAACTGTCTTTTCACGGAGCCACGAGGGGTTGCAAGCAAAGTTCTTACTGAAAAGCTGCCACTTTCACATTATGAGTCCATGCTTCCATTAAAGAATCATCAGACATTGGTAAGTCATGCCCTCAATCAATAATTATGCAAAAGCAAGCCTAATCAATATGTGAAATATAAAATAAGGACAAATGATAATATGGAGATGGAGCACATCTCATTTCCTCTCCAGTCAGATGAATATGTTTGAATAGCAAACATTAGAATAGCAAAGCATCCTTTTGGCTTTGATGTGTTGGGGCCGTGCATTTTAGTTGGCACACAGTTCAATATTTGAACAGAAAAAAAAAAAAGTTTTTTAACTCAAAAATGATATTGCTCGGAGTGATAGTGGTAGTAATAAAGAAGTTATTGACCAAATGATATTGATCGACAGCTCCTCGGGCAAAACGAGCCGACCTTGGTCTCCCTCTGTGCCTTGCCCTCCCTCCGCCTGCCTCCCCTCTACTCTCCTCCCCCGGAATTCAATAATATATTATTTTACACAGTTTAAAGCTGGACAACAAATAGTTGCACAGCGCAAGGTGAGAAATTACTGGTAAATTTTTCATGGCTATTTGCCTGTAGGAATTTTGGCAAGGGTGTGTGAGTGTGATTAAAATCAAGACTCCAGTCAAGGCTTGATTAGGGGTTGCCATTCAGCAGAAGGCATAGCAGAGAAAGAATGAAGAGGGAGAGAAAAGGAAAGAAAAAGGTTAGTCGGAAGAAAAGGGAAAACTAGAGGCTATGTGTTCCTTCCTCTGCTCGGCATAAATCAGATAATGACCTTGAAGTCTTTGTGGGAGAGAGGCTGCGGTAACTACATCCAAGCTCTGTCCCCTGGTTTATTTACAAGGTCAGAGGAGGGAAACAATGGCCATTGATTTGGCCCTGAAGAGGCAGGGAGGACAGGCCTAGGTGATTGTCACATAACACTCTTAAAAAACACACTTTACAACACCATCTGCTTAAAGAAACAAGGCTTTTTAAAATGGTCGAAGTTTGGTTATCTGGAAGCTCTTTGGAGTCTTAATAAAAAAAAAAAATATTTTACACTCTGTTGGTAACGAAGACATTTTTTTAACAGTGGTAGCAGCTCTATTCAGGAGAGACATGGCTGATCTGAAAATACAGATGATTGCTGTGGGGGGGGGGGGCTAGCGGACTGATTTTCTCTTGAGACAACTGAATGTCAAAATACCAAGCAGGTAAAAACAGGTCATCCTTTACTGTTCACCTTGACTGTAAGTGGTTATCTGCCAGTCACCTCTTTTTTTCAATAATGTATTCCTAGCAGTCACTATTAATAGCTGTAATGAGTGTAAAGAAAGGTCTTTTCGAAGCGAATGCAAAAAATAAATAAAAAATGTGAATAAATCATATGTCAATATAAAACTGAACCAGTCTATTTCGTATCCACACCAGATCAAAAACTTTCAAATTTTTATGTTTTTTTCAGAAACCATTTTTTTTCGATGACAGTCAATCAAATAATGACGTTTGACAAGCAATCAATAGATTTCTTCGAATGTCTATGTCCATACTATCATAGACAGCTCGTTCACAAGACTTGAACACAAAACTGTAGGTTTTTTTTTCTAAAATATTAGACACTATTGATAGAAATCTGAGTATGGAAGCAAATAACAGCCTATTGATAGAAATCTGAGTATGGAAGCAAATAACAGCCTATTGATAGAAATCTGAGTATGGAAGCAAATAACAACCGTAAGTATGTGAATTTTTTTGATTTTCAATTTTAAAACATAAACTTCTTTTTTATTATTTTTTTTGTTTTGTTTTGTTTTTTCTAGAGCCAAAACAAATAACTAAATCAAGTAAACACACAGGGTTGTTTCAGGATTTAAAAAAAATAATATAAAATTTTTTTCAACTTTATCTTTTAGATCTCAATTTGACCAATCAAATTTGAGCAACCTACATCAACTGTTTTTAATTGTTTTCAAAAACGTAACCTTTATATCTGAATTTGTGAACTAAAAAAACTAAATCATGTTAAGCTTTTGAAATTGCTGATCAAGAAATGTTATAGTCTAATTTTAGTACAGTCCATTTTTTTCTTTATGTGTTTGGGAAGAAGCTTAATTTATCATCAGCTAGCCTCATATGCTACTTTAGTATGTTTGCAGCACTGAATGTGCCTTCTTCACACACTTCAACACACTTAAACACATGATGAGAAGAGCTGCGATCATTAGCCACACTAAGTTGTGGCCAAATGTTTGGACTCAACACACCATTTTCCTAAATGGCCTTAAAAGTCACTCCATTTGTCGGCAATGTTATTTTTCTTTTGAGAATTGGGAAACCAGGGTGGCTGTAAGGTCACAGCGATGGTTTCCAAAGTTGGATGGATACTTGCTCAGTATGTGCTTGTTGCTGAGCACATTCTGTGTAGGAGTGAGGTATTTTTCCGTGATTCAGACATATTTTGCAATTCTCAAAGTCATCTACAGACGATAATACTGCTGGAATCTCTTTACTCTTGGACACGTCAGTATAATCTTTGAAAAGGTGCAAGTAGACAAAGGAGTTCTCCTTAGAAATGCTTCCATCCATTCCCTTCATAACTCCCTGCTGCAACAAAAGCTGCCTCTGAAACTGGCTCTTTGAATGAATCAAGCAATCCAACAATAGCATATGAAGTTGTCTCTCTGTACTTGAGATTTTTTTAACTCTCAAAATGTCTGCAATTTTGTAGAAGCAGTTCTAGTTGTCTTAGTCTTTGCAGTAATTTTAACTTAGTAGGAATCATATTTATGCCAGGTAGCATTATGGTAATACACCTAACAAGGGAATGTATCTCAAACAGCATAGGCAAGAACACATATATATTACCCAAGACTCATCAGTGTGCAAACTAGAACCGGTTTAGGCCAGTAACACAATATGAAAGAATGTGATCCAGTAATCTGATTTCTTTATTAAATAATATCCAGTATTATAACCTGGAATTTAAGGGAAAAGAAGGAAAACATGTTATTATTCAATGACTGGACAGACATTGTGACTGTTATAGATATTTTGTAGGTGAGACGACTGAACTGTTCCAGTCTGGGTCAGCTGTCACTGACAGTCTGCAGATTAAATCATATGTAAAGATGATCATCATGAGTCTTTAAGATCCAGTTGCTGCCCGTTGTTCATATGAAGATTTTTTAAAACATGTTTGATATTTGCAACTGCAAACCATGACGTCTCTTGTGTGACGCCTAAGGGAGACATAGCCTACTGGTAAATAAAAAGTTTAACCTCAAGTTAGTGACGTTTTGACAAAGTTTGCTCACCTCCAATTCACTAACAAAGTCCAGACTTTCATGCAGGACTCCTGAGTTTGCTTCCCATGTGAATGTGATTTTGTGTGTTTTTTTTCTTCATGTCACCATGTGCCTCTTTTGCCCAAACGTTATCATCCATGACAGCATGTGTGTTTGTTGACGTCCTGTTGTTGGCTGTCATGTTCTTGTACTGTCTTAATAGGACCATGTGCAGCGTCATATCACCATGTACTTGTGCTGACATCATGGCATGGAATTTCAATAGCAGATGCAGAAGGATACTTGGAATATAGTATGTAGACATGGAGGTCCATTGCAAAGCGCAAATAAGTCATGACTTGGGATGTTAACTTTCTCAACGTGCTCAAGAGATTTTTAGTTGTTACCAACAGAGTACTTCATTCATACATTTTAGTGGCATACTGACATGCTGAATTGCTAATTCCATCAAATACAACATGCTTGACTTCATCACATCACAGACTGGTTGTAGCAGTTCTATAGGTTGTAGCTGCTGCTGCAGGAGTGTGAGCTCAACACCAGGTACAGTTGTGAGAGTTTGCCTGTCTTGCTGCAGGGAAAGGGTTAACTGTTAGCATAATCTGGCTAAGTTACAATCACTAAGAACTCCTCCTGGAAAACTGACCATTCTTCAGGAGGAGAGCAACTCCAGAGATGGCAGCAACAGAAAGTTTGCTGATCCTGGAGTCTGACTGGGATCTGACCCCCAGTGCACAAAGATCACAGGCAGATATGATTTGATTATAGATGTTTCGAGACATCTTGTTACTGTATTATTTCAGTCAATACCTTTAAGGTATGAAGTACTGATACCCAGCCATAGTTATGACCCATCTATAGGCTGATGAAAACCATGAAATGCTGTTGAAATGTTCAAAAAATTAAATAAAACCTTGGACTTCAGGTTATTTCCACTTCACTACTTTTGCCAAGGTCAAAATGAAGGCCATTAAGTCTGCCTCTGTTGTACAAATAGTGTGTTTTATTCTTCAATGAGTAATAGTTAATGAGTAATTAATATATATATATATATGTAACTGATTGGGACAAATAATACAGTACAGAACTTAGCAGCTGAGCTCCCTCTGAGTAGGTGAAGTTCAGCTTGATTACTGCTGGCAGAAAGAATAAGTGAGGAATCAAAGAAGGGAGCGTAAAGCATGCTATCACCCTCACCTCACTTAGCCTGTGTGAACACGATCGTCTTGTTCGTTTGCATGTCAGAGATGCTGATGGAGAAAGAGATGGCGGTTATGCTCAGTAAAATATTCATTCTGCTTGCAGGCCAGCCAAGTGAAACATCCAGCTACTTGGCAGACATGGGAAGTGAAAAAAAAAAAAAAACAGAGAGAGGGTGGGAGCGAAGAGGGGGTGCATCCATTATTGAAGTGCCAGGATGTTATCAATTCATACAAGGTCAATATGTGAGATTTCAATTTGTGCTTGTGTCAAGACAAAGATTTTGCCATGCTTGGCTCACACACTCTCCCTCTACCTTCCTCTCTTTGTCACAGTTCTTAATACACTCGCAATTCCTCGGCGCACTACATTATCGTGGTTTTGTTCTCCACTGCATCGCAAAGTCTTCTGAAGCCCGGGTGCATGATGGTACAAGATATGACCTTACCTCTGGCAACTTAAAATTCAGCCCATTGGTCTATTTCCCCCGCAACACACACACAGAAGGACAGATTTGCACAGTGTTTGCCGTGGGAGAGCTCCTCATTTACATCAATTATGGATAGTCAACTTCCATCCTCGTGGTCCCGGCGCTGCATATTTCATGGAGAGGGGGGTATTTTATGAGTTAATGTGTCCAGTTGACATGCCTCTGAAAGCACTGGCCTGTCCCTTACACCGTGTGCAGGGCTGGGGAGAGCACGCAAACACAAATCTTGTGAGCCTATGTGTGTGTGTGTGTCTGTGTGTGTGTGTGTGTGTGTGTGTGTGTGTGTGTGTGTGTGTTCCCACTCAACCTCTTCCCTAGCCAAATCATGCATCTAGCACAAATGTGTCTCGCAACCTCAGTTTCTGCAACAGGGAGCAACACTACCAGAGCTCTAGAAGCTAAAAAGTTGCTTCTATCTTGTGTTTTTTTTTAAATTTTTTGCAAGTTGGTGACTTAATGAAAGAAAAGGACTACAAGCAAAGTGTGTGGGATACTGAAACGTGGAACGAGAACACCTAACATCCAACTTTTCAACCCCGTTTCAGAAAGGCCTGTAAACAAAGCTGATAACAGCTCTCATTATGCCTGCTCTCCCCTCTGTCGCTCTCGCTCTTTCGCACTTTTTCATCGCCCCCCACCCTCCTAACCACCCACCCAACCATGATCCCCCACCACCGCCGCTGCTGCCACCCGCTCCACCACTATTTCTCTCCTCGCCCTCTTGCCAGCCTGTTGGGGAGGTGTTACCAGCAGCTGGTGCCTTTGCATAATGTGCAGGGTGTTTATGTGCGTTTTTCATCTTTCTCCATGTCTGTGTGTGTGTGCGTGTGTGTGTGTGTGTGTTGGAGAGACACGTAGAGAGCGAATGTGGGAAAGAACGGAGGCTGTTCTCGGATGGTACAAATTGCTTTTTTGACCCGGTAATTAGTGGCAGAAGACACTCTGAAGGAGCCGGTGATGAAGCTCCCGTGGCCGGATTTCAATGTGGACGCATAAATTATCATTTATGGAGCACTAATGGCCTGTTGAGTTGTCCTCTCAGACCTCGCTTTGCCACGCCGGCTCTTCGCTCGTCTGCAGCCGAGCCTGGTCATCTTTTATGCGTTATCTCCATGGCGTGAACGCTAACTATGACATGAAAGAATGCCAGCTCTCCTCCCATCCCCTCTGCTTCCTCCTTTCCTCTCATCTTCTGTAGTCTCCTTTTTCTTCTGTGCTCATCCCTTCTCCTCCCCACTGCTGTCTCCTCCTCTTCTCTCCTCTCTTGGGTTCACTTCATGCTCCTCTTTTCCTTTCGTATGTCTTCACTTCCTGCTTTTAATCCTTTTACCACTCCTGTTTTTCCTTATCCTGACTTCTCCTCTTTACTCACCTTATTTCCCATTATGCATTTCTCTTCTTCCAACCACCTCACCCCTCTCATGTTTCCTTTCCTCTTACTTTTTTTGCTCTTCTGCTCTTTCCTTTCTCTTCCCGAATTATCTTCTTGCTATCTGTCTTTACCAGCCAGTTCTCATTCCAAAATTATCAAATGCTGCCGCTTTTGCAGCACTTTCAGCCAAAGATTCTAATGCCAAAAGCCACATATCTCCTATGATATATCACCTAGCCACCTATGATACCCCGCTTATCGTTGTCTCACTGAGAATGCGGCTAGACAGATCTGGTCGCTGCGTTTTTATACTGCCAGATAGCTGGATGGTTAGTCGAGAAGGCAGTCAGATAGAACCTGTTGTGTGATGAAACATCACTGGAGGGCACAAGCCCACTGCCAGAAATGTTATGATATAAGGAGCATGAAGGTCCCTGTTTCGGGCAGGAGGTGCAGTGGATGGGTCCAACATCCCTGGACTTTCGAGTAGTTTTTTTTTTTTTACACCTTACCATGTGCCTTTTTGCTTGAACCAAACCATGTCACCATGTGCGTTTGTTGACATGCCAGTGTTTGTTGTATGTGCTTTTGTTGCCTACATGTAATCTAGTGCAGCATAATCCCACCATGTGCTTGTGCTGACATCACAGTAGTCCCATCCCACAATGTGAATAGCAAACTTAGAAGAATACCTAGAGCGTAACATGTAGAAGTGGAAATCCACTGCAAAGCGGCAATATGTGATGACTTTGGATGAGAACATGTTACCTGTCCTTACCCCTTCTTTTTCTTTGTGTTTGGCTTTATTTATTTATTGGTTGGTAAAATTAAATGCACCACCCTTAGGGAGCTGTTCCTACAGATGCAAGGTTAAATTCCCCCATGCTACTGCAAGGTGCCTTAAATAAACATCAACTTTTATTCCCAGCTTTTTACAAACCAGCTATATTGCATCACATGCACACTTGTACAGTATGTGGGTTAACGGGGAAAAAAATGTGTCTTTTTAAAGTAAGTGTGTGTATGTTTCCTGTATGCTGTACAGTGTTTGACACTCACAGTGGGTGAGGTTTGCCCTTAAAACAGCTGTCATTACAGAACAGAGTAGAAAGGAATGCAATTAGACACGTCAGCTCTGTGATCAATCACTGGCTATTATGGCTTCCACAAGGTGAAGAAAGGAGAGAATGGCCCATACAAGGAACACACACACACATGAGTGGGCCGCTGTGTCTGACAGCTTGGTGACCAAAAATGAAAACACAGATGCACTCACGAGCAGGAAAACAAGTGAGCGTGTCTGCTTATACTCACCATCACTGGAGAAACTATCTTCCCTGCTCCTGGCTAGCGTGGAGTCTCGACCAGCTAATATGGCGCCAATGGGGGAGGTAGATGTTATGTATCTTCTTCAAGGACACTTGGGAAGATTTGGTTGCATGGGAAATCAAACCATGCTTTTGTGGAACATTATTAGTAAAACAGAGAAGCCCTGTGTCCAAACTGGAATGGGCCAAAGCATTGAAGATACAGTGTTAATTATTAGGTGTTTTTCAAACCAAACAGGTCTGTAAGCGGAACTTCCTACTGGTTAGCTCTCTAGAGAACTGTTTTTGGCATCACACCACCATTTGGAATGCTGATGGAACATAAGCCGGTCAGTGGTTGGTATGGCAACATATCTTCTGTGTGCAATGTATTGTCATAGAATAGTTCATATGATATCCTGTGAAAGTTTGTATGATACCCTACAAATTAGTGCCCCAGGAATAATGCTACATTCTTGATGTAATGTCACATAATTAATGTAAAGTAATGGAGGTTTAATTTAGGAAAGTAAAGTTACTGTGGTTAGGTATAGAGATACGAAACATAGCGACTCAAAACTAACTCAAGGTTCATATGGTTCTGAACACTGGTCTCCTGGGCAAAGTCCTTTGTTTTGTGACCAATCCACCACCCCAACCTGCTTCCTTACAAGACCACTCAGGACTTCTTCCTTTTTTACTTGGTCACATGATTGCAGCCTTCCTAAATACATGGGTTATACATTAATTACTTGCTCATGAGTACATGGGATATGTACGAATTTGGGCTCATTACTTTCATAGAAGAATGTACCAATAATTTATGACAACTACCTGCTTTCTGTTTCCGACAATTTCCAGCACAGGCAAACTCTGTGGTAAACAGCCGTTAACTGCCAGGAATCAGGGACATCCACGGACATTTGCAGGCATTTACGGGCATTTATGGGTCCGATAATCTGGCTTTTTTAAAATGCCAGCTGCCAGGGCTGCATTGTTGCATGTTCGACCAATCTCCATACACTTATGTCACTCAAGGAGCCTCTTGTGTTTGGAGACTACCAATTGTTTTCAACATGCTCTCACAAGCAAATCCCCAAATATTGCAGTTTGGTCAGTGGTCCTGTGCTTTAAACTATTTAGTTCTCAGTGCCCTTTGAGTTTCAGCATCTATGTTGCATCTAATGAGCAGAAGCTGCCATGAAAAACTGTGTCTTTCGATGAAACATCTATCTTCACAAAAAACATTTGGGTTTCACCACCAAAATTACTTAAGTTTAGACAGAAAAACTGCTTGCTTAGGTTAAGAAAAAAATGATCATGGTTTGGGTTTAAGGGTTAGGTTAACAGTTTGGGAACAGATTGTCCTTTTACAGTTCTTGCGGGTTGGACACAATAAAAGGGGAATTAAAAGTCCAAAAACGCCTATCCAAATAATAGACTTTTGTGGGCTGAGACTTAAAAATAAATCAGTTCTCCTGCAAGTATTGAACAGTCCTCAGAAAGCAATGGATAAGGTCATCCCCTCTAAATATCTGGAAGGCCGAACTTGGTATGAATTGACCCAATATTCTTTACCCTTGCTGAGTAAGTAATCAAAATAAGAAGAAAGAAATGAAAATTAGAGAAAGATAGGGGTTCAGAGGGGCCTAATAGAACGCTGCAGTACTTCCTGGACTGTTATAAACCGTCAGTTAGCGTAGCCCACCACATCTTCAAACACACTGCCTTAGTGTGATGACTTCCCCAAAGAGGTCTGCGGCTACTCTGCCTTGAAAGCACCCAGATTTTTGCCAGTGTGTGCACTTTTAATTGCGCTCCCATTGCTTGCCCCCCAGCCCCTCAAATCTCGCTCGCTCTCTCTCATACATACTACTCCTCACTCACCCTTTTCTCCACAAGGCCCCCGACTGTTCACTCCTCCCCCTTGTCTCTTTCTCATTCTGTCGTTTTAGCCCTTTCTCTCTATCTGTCCATTCTTCAAAGGGGAACTTCATTCACTTTATTTTAATTTCATAGACGGACCCTAAGGGGAGGAATGAGAGATGGCAGTGTGAGAGGGAGAGAGAAATAAGAAACTCTGCTTTATTTTAGTGATGGCTCTGTGGTACTGGGGCAAAGCCTTTGATGGTTGGTTACTGGCCAGCCATGGGCACTGCCTAATAAACAAATGAATAACCCCTAACAGAATGGTGTTACTTACTGATGTCTGTGCAGACGTACAGTAAAAGGATAATTGTAGTTCTGACTTGGGTCCTATTTTCAAAACTCTGCCCTTTCTCTTGGTTCTGATTAAAGAAAAGCAATCCCTGAGATCTGTTGACATGGCGACATTGCTATAATAAAGTCAAATGGATCAAGAAATGGTTGTGAACAGCCCAGTACAGTAAAAAGTGTGTAATAATTCCTCTTCACAGGAAAACTTAAGTTCAGCCAAGAAGTGGCTTGTCGACATATAATCTCTCACAACTTTTTACATGCTTAAACCATCCATGAACATTGAAAACATAATCAGTCTCTGTGCTGCAACCAATGAAGAAAAAAGCACCTTCACCAATATCAGACAGATCAAGAACCTGCCCAACTGCTGTTTGATACATCAGGATGACGACTTTAACTCCAAGATCAGACTGAAGTTAGTGATGATTGGATTTAGGCTGTACAATGTCAGTCTGCTCTGGATGCGGATGCTATGATGAATCAGATCTTCGTGTGGTTGGAGAATCTAGTGAAGACTGCTCTCTGTCCAAATGTTTTATGTGTTTAAGACATTTATAGGCAGGTATCCTGGTAAGCATGGGACTAGCATATGGCAAAGCAAAATGCCAAATGAGTGAATCCGAGGTTGTCCTTTACTTTAACTAACTACTGCTGAGTTTACCTTCGTATGCGCAATATATACACATTGCCGCCTATAGTGTTTGCAGGTGTGCTCGTGTGAGTGTGTGCACAACCTTGTACAAGTTTTACCAGTTGACCTATCAACCTTTGACATGAGGTGCAACGGTCATGCTGGTGTGTGTTATTTATCACTGTGTAAATATATCAGAATAAGGTGGGTGGATGTCTTGGTTGGTGATGATTGGCTTTAAGCAGTATGATGTTGTTCTGCTCTGGACATGGATGCTGTGATGAATAAGATCTCCATGTTGTTGGATCCAGTAAAGTCTGAGAAGTTCAAGTTTAAGTTTATTTGCCATTTGCAAGGAGGAATGAATTTCATGGCTATCTCAGTAAAAAAAAAAAAAAAAGAAACAAAGACTGGTCTCAGTCAACCTGGTCTCACAGGTTTCAAGTGACCATGACCTCTTAATATTGCATTACATGGTAGTGGCACGTAATGGGTTGACATTACGTGCCACCACAATTGAACATTGCCAATGGAAAAATAATAAGGGTCCTTTGACGTAGTAGACACATGAATTCCCTAGTTCAACGACATCATGCAAAGTATGGTGGTTAATGTTATGACCTCACTAACAGTAGAAAGAGCAAGAAAGTCTATGCAGGGAGGTTTGGGTGGTTAATCTGGTCAAACAAACACCAGACTTTTACCTGGGAGACTGCTGTTTGTGTCTTGTGTTAAACTAAAGGTAAATGTTGACTTCTTTTAACTTTACATACATCCTTGTGTAGTTACCTTATGTCACTTGATGCACTTGTGTCCTGTCCATAACAAACATAGATAATTTCGCAGGAACCCCGGTCTTTTTCTAAACCTAACCAAGTAGTTTTGGTGACTGTTACAACCCTGGCTCAGGGGAAGCAACATCAAGGAGTTAGAGGTGTCAAATCTGTCACAATAATCTTTATTTTACAAGTTAACTAGGTCTTAAACAAAGGGAATGGTGGCTGAAGTCATTGTCTCTGATCCTGGCTGCTGGTTGAGAGAGAGGGGGGGAGCTTGGCTCAAGCTCTTAAAGACAACCCTCAGGTGCAGGTGATCAGAGGCTGATGACTGTATGGAGGTCAGAGAATGCCTCAAAGAAAACAAAACAGTGGTAGTTTTGTACATAACAGTGACTAACCTACCGTCCAGATTGCGTCGTCATGTCACACATTTCGTATTTTGGTCTCAGTAATTGAAACGAGAACACATCTTGGTTAGAAAATAAATCAAAATGGAGCTTAAAAATAACTTTAGAAAATGGTGGCGATCAGGTGCCAGACCATAAGTAGCAGATATTCAAGAGACACGGTGCCCAAAATATGCAAATATAGCGAAACCAAACGCCAAACAAGTGAATTTGAGGTTGTCCTTTACTTTCACTGTTGCTGGCGTTTACAAAAAAAGTAACGGACAATCCTGCAGAGTTTACCTTCATATGTAAAATATACACACATTGCCTGTGGTGTGTGCAGGTGTGCTTATGTGAGCATGTAAGCCTTTGACATGAGGCGCAATGGTTGCGTTAGTGTGTCAGTGTTTTTTTTTTATTATTTTGTAAATACAATAGTTTAAAGTGTGTGGATGTCTTAGCACAGTATCTGTGTGTGTAAATCCAGTAAACTCAAGAAAACTCCATATCTCCAAAAGTCAGCACTTTGGGATGTACAAAAACAGCTTTGTTTAAAGCTCAACCTCTGTGTATTTTGAGCTTATCCGATGTAGTCTGTAGTTTTTCTAACCCTCAAGGGTCATAGATTCCTTGCAGCTCATACCTTCTCATTTAAGTTTAAACTTGTTCATGAGGTTTTTACACATGACAACAGCTATTGCATGTGAGTACTGTAAATGTATGTCCCCGTGAGGGTTTACAAGCCTGTGTATGATGCATCTGTGTGTGTGTGCATGCGTGTGTGTCAGCATGCAGGTGTACAGGCTGTGTGAAAGATGAGCCCTGACGACGGGCCGTCCACCTTGCCCTTTGGCTATTTCTGTACCGTGCCTTCCCCGGTGTCGGTTGCGTAATGATCTGGGAGATAGAGATCGCTCTTTGTTTGTTGTCTCTATCAGCCATAACTGGGCCTTGGTGCCAGAAGGTCAAGTGTACAGAATAAGAACAGGCTTACACAACACAGAAAACACAGACACACCTTTGATGTGAAAAAAGGGATGTGTGTGTGTGTGTGTGTGTGTGTGTGTGTGTGTGTGTCTCTTAGATTGAGGGCGGTGATTGATTTCAGACAACAGAAATCTAGCTGTGCAGAAGTGGACCTGCAGTATACCATTTCAGTAGTAGGCACTTTATGTGGGGATGCTGAACAAGAGGCAATGTTTTATCAAGATCCAGGCTTTCCATGGAAGAATTCTGTTCTGAGGAGGAGTTATATGGAGGATCATTAAAGGCAGATATATAATGATATGAGGAAAATTTAATAAACAGTTTAAAAGAGAACAAAACAAAGAATTTTAGATGATTCACTGCAAGATTTCTCAAGTCTTTGTTATGTATCCTAAAAGTCTTATTTTCTTAAAACTTTGCAAAATCTGCCAATGCAATGAGATTGTTTCAACCTGTTATCAGGATGTTTTGTCATGTTTTTTTTTTTCCTAAGTTTTATATTTATTAGTATTAGTGTCTTGAAATAATAAAGAGTAGTTAGGTTCAGCACCAGAATAAAGAAAAAAATCATCTTTCAAAATATATTTAAAATCAGTTTGACAGAAGAAAAGAAAGCTTTCAAGTGCACCTCATCGTCTTCTTCAGTTTAAACTCTGCTGAGAACATTTTTTAAGTTTAAGTTAAGTTTTTGAAAAGAAGTAAATCTAAATATTAGTATTAAGTTGTTATTAGTATTAAGTTTACTTTATATAGAATTAAGCAAACGAAACTTAAAACTATAGTTATTTCACTCATCCTTTTTCAAGGCAATCGGTTTCCTTGATAAGTAAAATAAACCTTTCGGATGTCAATTTTCAACTTAAACATACCTGACAATTTACAGATATTGACATACAAAAATGAGTCTTCATTAGTCTATTAGTCTATATTAGTCTTAATTACTTTAAATTCAGTGATTTTTGTTTACTTGCTAAAGTATGCGGCTAAAAGCTAGCTTGCACTTCTGACAGTGTTCAGTGAAGCACCCTCCTATCAGCACAGCCGTGGATCATAGTGCCAGTAGCTGCTTTAAAAAGCTTTTTCGGGGAATAGTCAGCAGGTAGATAGTTGTCAAGGTGGTTATCATGCAGCGATGTGAAAAGCAGCTTCACCTTTATGGAGCATTTTAGCATCTTTAAGCATATTGTTTTGGTTTGACAGGGCAAGACTTTACTGTTTAGATTCACTCTTACAGCTCTCATCAAGTTCTCAATGAAAAAAACTCTGATATCACAACTGTCTCTTGCCTACCCAGCACTAAACAACAGACAGGCAAAGTCAGGCAATAGATGGTGAACAAAACACATTTAGTAGCGAAGGAGCCAATTATTTTCCCAGGAGTTGGTGGAGACCAAAAGAGTGCTCAAAGGAGAGGAAGTATTGGACCTACCCTTGAAGAGTGGCCTAAAACACAACAACAAAGAAATGCTAGTGTGTCTCTGTTTACAAGATTTGTAAATTGCCAACTGTTTGCTAACACCTGTTAGCCAAATAAATGTTATGGTATTGATGATATGTCAGTGTGGCATTTGTAGATTTTGCACCGCTTGCAGTTTTTAAAGTGATTTATAGAGTTAGTTTTTTGTCCTTGACATAACTCATGCTATATGTTGGTGAATCAGTATTCATACCTGGCAAGAAGCTTGACAGAGGTACATTTTGGCACTTGTAGCAAGAGAAAGAACAAATCTGTGTGGGGTCTTGGGTAGAATGCTGCGGGGATAGAGAAAAGACATAAATAAACATCAAACGAAAATGAGATTTACCTGTTTGATCATTAACTTTCTCCAAGTCCTTACCTTCCAACAAGGACCGGCGCTGGAGCGGAGGAAGGGAGAGAGATAAAGAGGGGAACAAGAGCGCGAGGAACGAGCGCTGAAGGCAGAATGTCCGCCAGGAATACAAGCAGTGCCTTGCCAAATACAAAAACAGGCCTCTCTCTCTCTTTTCTTTATCCTCCTATTTTATTCCCTTTGTTAGAGGAACTCAGCGTACAGGACTTCAGAGGAGGCTGCAATGAGCACATCAAAGCGTGCCGACAGATTGTGGCCCAACGGACACACTCGAAGTGGGCATTAATTTCTTTGTTGAAAATGTAGAAAAGGCGACCACAAAGTAGGGAAATGAAAGCAGCTCCTTTTTTCATTTCTTTTGTTATTTTTTTTTTTTTTTGCCTCCTTCCTCTTGTTTCGCTGTTGTTTCAGCATCTTTTTCCTCTAAGAGTTTCCACATGTCGAAGGTGGTGAGGGTCAGGCCGGCACCTTGTTTTTGTCAGATACTCGTTTGGGGAGGTTTCCGTCCTCTCTTCTGTCTTTCTTTCTTACTTTCTTTCTCTCTCTCGCTTTCCCCTCTCGCCGACTCTTCTGACAGCTCTCTTTGAGTTCAGCCCACATGGCTCTGGGCGAAAATCAATGCCCATATGTGTCTTCAGCTGCTCTACACTGTACTGATGAAGGTTAGAAGAGAGAGAGAGAAAGACAGATGAGCACAATCCAGAGACTCTAAGACAGAGTCCGCTGATTACAGACGAAATATTCATCAAAGTGTGCAGCTGTTTACTAAAATAATGGATGAATAATTAAATGAGAAATGCTCTCTTGACTCTTTTTTGTTTTTCATTCCTGTCTGCCCCAGGTGCCTTTTTTTGGCCAGTGATGGATGGAGCGAGGGCAGACTAATTGTGGAATGTGTTGGTGTAGGAATTAAAGATTATTACCAGAGGATTCAGACAGGGATTCATTCAAACCAGAATTCAATGACCATTAGCCTACATAGTGTGCTGCGAAGTTCACTGACCCCGAGTGGTGAATCGCAGACTCGCTATTGATCGCCATCACAGTGCTTCATTGTTCCGGTGTCATGGCTAAGGCTACTCACTTGTTTAATTGTTTCTCGTTGAATTGTAAAGTAGTGAGTGGGAGGCAATTGAAAGCAGCTTTGAAACAGCTCACGCTCTAACAAGATACTTTGAGAGGCCAAGGCAAATGAGAGGGACAGAATCCTACCTTAACTCCATTGGTACACCTTGCATAGAAACCGCGATGAGCTCAAATGAATATCCAAACCCAGAGTGGCTTCTAAATAAAAATGAAGCCATTCAACAGTCATTTTGTAGTGTTGTTCCTGACAACCACAAAGTTCAGAATTCAGGAATTCAACAGGCATCTGAAAAAATTTCGAGCATGATATCTTTCAGAGCATCACAGGAACTGGGTGCCATTGGGCCTGGCATAGCCCCTCAGGGCGATATTTCAGCCCATTCTTCTCCTGGAGTAGCCAGCATTTCACAGCAGTGCACTCTTCCTGGTTTTGATGCCTTTTTTGCTCACTGCGCTGACCCTTTTAGAAATTCTGCAGAGACCACAGATACTTCCTTGGACTGTAGATGCTCCCCGGATCTTTCGCTTCACGTCGACCTCTTGGCCTCGTCTCTCCGGTTTTGATCTCCCTTCCCTAGCTCCTCGGCCCCCGGAGGGTTAGTCAGCGCTGGCTGAAGGGGCTTCCAGGGGGCTTCAAGGGCCTTTCAATCCTTCATCCAGGTCTTAGTGTTCAAAGACCTTGGCCAGTCATCCAGCTGCACACACACATACTTACATGCACAAGCTTGTACTTGCACACAAATGCACACGGGCTGCTCTGATAATATAAAGAAAGAAGGGAAGACAGAAAAAGAGCGCTAAGAGAAGGAAGTGGTAAAAAGGCAGAGTAAGAGCTGCTCTGAATTTTAGAATAAGATCAAAAAGAACTCCTGTGAGATATGGCCTTAGCACCATCAAAATGAGATTAAAAATGTCAAGTGAGTCCAATGTACAGTATGCGAGTGGAATATAGTCGATATTCTCCCTCCTATAAACAGAAATAAAGATAGACGCAGTCATTCATATTCTCCGCCCACCCTTCTTTCGCCTTTTCTCTACGGGGTCTCAGGGTCAAGTCAGAGCCAGATTACAGCCGGTTCGTAATGTTGTATAAAGCCACAGTGTTCCCTAATTTAACACCGCCTTCTGGGACCTGAGCGGCCGGAGTCTGGATGGAGAAAGCAGATGTGCCTTTCACCAGAGGAAATAGTCGCTGGTTGATCAAGCGTAAAAACGCCACAGCTTACCGGCGAATTTCACGGCAAAGTGATGGGCAGGGCTAAGGGGAGCTGCAGCAGTACCTACTTGGAGATCTATCAGAAATGTGTATCTAGACCTGTGGACTGCTGGGAGGGTGATTTAGGAGGCAACAGATTAGAGGAAAAAAGGGGGAGCGTGGACGTACGCAAGTGTGTGCTTGAGTGTTCTGTGCCGTTTATGAAGCTGTGTGTCTGTGTGTGTGTTCAAATTTCCTGTGCAAATAGAATACTTTGCAGTCTATGATGCCTTGTGTGTGTGTGTGTGTTTGTGTGTGTGTGTGTGTGTCCTTCAGTGGGATAACTGTGTGCACAAGGCTTGCGAGACCTTATCTAGATGTCCTAGTTATCGATTGGGCGACATGGCAGATAAGAAAGGATGAGTACCCCCCCCAAGCCCCCCACTCGTCATCCACATATCTACCCCCCCCCCCCCCCACCCCCCCCCCACCCCCCAACCACCACCTCTCCTCCCCCTTGCTCTGTGTGATACAGATGGGGTGATTTACAGCACTTTGCCGTAACCTGTTTACATCAGTCCAACCTAATTTTCAAAATGACTTTTTTCTTTCTTCTCACTGTTTAATTTGATTATGCTTTTCTACATGACCAGTGCTTTTACCAAAAATAGAATGGATGGAAATGTAACAATGTGAGGACACATGACAATATTCCTTCAAGACTGCAATCAAGGCCTCATCGAAAGCACAACCCTCTTTTGTTTGTAGAATCTGTCTTAAACCAATTAAAATTTCATTTTTAACCTGTTAATATGAAGCTTACATGTGTCCCAATATTTCATACCAAAATACAACTACTCTTTCTGAGATGCTTGATTGCAATAGTATAACTAGTAAACTTTACCATTTTGGTTCATTCTCAACAATTCAAACGCTAGTACACAACTTGTTCATCTTTGGCATCCCTAGAAATTTTCCATATGGATGGCTAGATGGTGTCACTGAAAATCTTGTGATGGCACACCAACATCAAAAGCTATAAATGAACTTTAGGAATTGGATTATGCTGTCATATTATATAGGCAAGTTGAAACTATGTCAATATATGAGTTAAGGAATCACATACTGATACTTTGGATTGTCATTTTGCAGTTAATGTTACTACATAAATCAGCTGATGTGCATAGACTAATATCAATACAGTTAAGTTCCACAGTTAAGTTCCACAACAATCCTGTTCTAATGTGTTATGTGTCTATACATGTTAGTATAGTTGCCATTTTCCATAAGAAGGCAATATATAACTTTAATTTTAAGGAGTACATTGTAAAGAACGAAAAAATTACTTGATGCAAGTCTACAGGTTCAGGGGAGACTCATGGGTACCCACTGAACTCACTTCCATTCAGATATCTTGAGGTGAAGGTTCCAGGTTTTTCCCCTTTGAAAATGGCTATGCCACTTGTTCCATTGCCAAAATATAGCCTAAATTTGTAGCATTGTTTCGCCCCCTTCTCGAGAAGCTATGCCACCATGGTTGGTACCAAGGGATGCTTTAGGTCTTCTAGTTGTGTGCCACAGCCTCTTAAAAAAGTGATGTCAGCCTATAAATATTTTTGCAAAGATGGCCAGTTTTGAGGTCATTAATTGTATTAAGGTTGCTGTGGCAATCCCTTGACCCCCTTAAGGGCACCATTCCTACTTCATATTAAACAGCTAATAGACTGTCTTAGCAACTAGATAGTGAAGAAACAAAAGGTTGCACATTATTACAACTCAATACAACTGGTAACATCCACTGACTGTATCTGTATCCCCTCATTACAGCGTGCCCAGCAGCAGTACCGGCCTGTATAAAACCCCCAACCATCAGTTTTTTAATTAGTCTGGTTGTTAACTGACACATTGTCACAAAGAGGAAACAGACTTTACTACGTGTAGAATATGAAAATTAATGATGCTAGCAACACCTTCTGCCCCCTTTCACACAGTTCCAGCTGAGTGATAGGTATCACTTCTGACTGACTCACTCTCAGGTCGATATCATAACAGTGTAACATTAATAAGTTAAGGGAAATTACATGATATCCAGATGTGTCTTTACAGTTTGGTGAAATGTGATATCTGTTTTGTGTTTCACTGGTTTGAAAAAGATTGTGGTGCTGTTAGTGAAGCCATAAGTAATAGCGTGAACAGAGTGGACAGATGGAGTGTGGAGAAAGAAAAGGCAGAGCGCAGGTTGGAGTATTGCCAAAGCAACTTTGAGATTGACAGACTTCCCAGTCGCAGAGAAAATGTAGTTGTTAGAATTAATTTCAAGTCTTGAATGGGAGGTTTAAAGAGCAAATCACTGAAAAAAGGGAGCTATAGATTGGCAGCAGTGGCCTTTGGGAATGAATGTGAATTTTAAAAAATGCATGGGCGAGTATGGACAGTTTTGTAAGACTTTGGGGAGTGCTCAGTTCAGATTGTCTGTTATGTTAAAGCTGTGTAGCGTGTAGTCTGTCTTTCAGACCATAAAGTCATGTGGAAGGTTGTATTTTTTTGTTTCTTGTGCTATACCCACAATAATTTTCTTTGTTTCAGTGGGATCAATTAATCTCTAATGTTAATTCTGGACATTTTCATCCTACCCGAACAAATGTTTCACTGTGTCTTTTTCTCCAGTCAGCTTCACTTTGGCAGTTCAAAAGGTCAAACGACGAGTTTGATTAATTTATTCATCATACACATCCAGTACACATGAGGAGTCGTGATTTCCTTTATTTCTTTTCTTTTTTTCCCCCCTTTTTCACGCCTGCTCGGGCTCATAACAGGAAAACCTGTTTATGTTTTGTAGCCTCACGCTCGATTTCACCCTCCTCCTCCTCCTTCTCCTCCTCCTCCTCCTCATCTTCACTAACTGCTGTCTTGTTGCTTCTGCCTGAGTGGCTCCCTCTGAATACGCCACTTGGTTGAACAATTAATTATTCTAATGATAGACCGCTACTCAGTGGTGCTTTAAACAGGGACACACAGAAAGAGAGAGGAGAGAGTGGCACAGATAACTGGTCTAAACCTTTGACATCTTAAAAGTAAGTAAGTTACAGTCAGCAGTAATGTGTATTGCATTTTATTTGTATTTCGCAGAAAAAAAGATACAGAGTGACACACAGATAGATAGGTAACGCCAAATGCACCCTTTAGCGTCTTTATGAGACGCAATGGGCTTTCAGCTCAACTCCAGTGTAAGCCCATCTGCAGCAAAAAAAGAAGTTGAGAGCAAATGATGAAGTAATAAGAGTGAGAAAGTCCAAGTAGGGCGTGATGGAGGGGAGGTGGATGGGTAAAAAACAAGGACTTTCATCCAGGAGATTGCAGTTTGCATCTCAGGTGAAACCAAATGTTGCTGTTGTTTTAACATGATGTTACATAATTAACATCCAGATGTTGTGTACTGACATCACTCTTGCAACATATTTATTTATCACGTTTTGTTACATAAGAAATGTACTTATTTTAACACAGAACAGGATCTTTTTTCTAAACCGAACAGTGACTGTTCCACAACATTAACCACATGTTATAATGCGTTTCAGCTGTGCATCACATAGAGATGCTACAGGGTACCCTGTGTGTCACTATCAGAGGAGAAAACTTGATGTGGAGAGTAACTGATGTAGTATTAAGAGCAAGAAAGTCCAGTTGGATTGTGGAAGGGGAGGTACAAGGTAAAACCAAAAGTCACTGTTATTTTAACATGAAGTTTAGTAATTAATGTACGGTCACTGTGTACTGACGTCATGTAGTTCCAAAATAGATGTACTCATTTTAGCACAAAACATGATGATATTTTTTTTTCTAAACCTAAACATGACCATTCCCCCACATGTGTCAGCTGTATGTGAGATAGAGATGCTAAGTATTTGACAACCTGGGAATGAGGACGAGATAGATAGACAGATAGATAGATAGATAAAGAGAGAGAGAGAGAGAGAGAGAGAGAGAGATTGAATTCCCATGTTACAGTGCAGTGATGAGGGTTAGTCGGTCAATAGCTTGAAGCAGAATCGACTCTGCAGAAGTCTTGACCACTTGACCAGACATCAGCTCTTCCATGCTGCCCCCAGGCCACACACACACACACACACGCAAGCACACACACACACACGCACACACACACACACACACACACACACACAGTGGGCATGCACACAGGCAAACACACAAATATGCACACTACTACACACTTAAGAGGCACCGTTTGGTGGGGTACTATGTTTGTTTTAACATGAACTGGGTCAAATACAACACAGTACCCCTCCACACACACACTCACAAACACACAGACACACACTCCTTCAAAGCCTTTTCAGATGTATTACTTGGGCATTTGTTACTCCCAACCGCACCCTCCCAACAATCACCATCCAGCCAGTTTCCCTTTTCCATGAGGCCCGCTACTCCAGAATTTTACCCCTACATCTCCAGCCCCCTCCCCTTCCCTTCACACACATCTCTGCAACTCAGCTTGCCCTCTGGCTTCATGTGAGCAAGACTGGCGTACAGGTAGTTGTGTAGAGGTAGCTGTTTTTACTGCTCATGCCGGCGGTGTGAGACTTTACACTCCCTGTTTCCTCTCTATCCGTTTCCATGCTGCTTTTATTGTTTGCGATCTCATGCTAGTCCATATAAAAAAATGGATGCCCCCATTTCCTCATCTTTCTCTGGTGACTTCTTAGTACTATTAAAAGAGGCAATAATCAGCATTCCTTCTAATTCCTCCAGTGTAAGTTGATCTTACTTTACATAATCTTTGAAAATGATTACCTTGAAAAAGGTAAGTAAATAGAACTGTTAATTTTAAAATGAAAAGTTTACTCACAGTTTTTTTATGATTCCTAATCAAGACAATCTAAGAACTGCTTTGAAAATGTCAATCAAAAATCAATGTAAAAGCATGGATTTTACATAAGCTAGTTGAAGGCGAGCTCATTTTAAACTATTAACTAATGATTATCTTTTTATTATGGATTAATCTGCTGATTATTTTCTCCATTAACCCTTTGAAACCTTTGCAAATTGGATAGATTTCTTTCAATAACATGTGAAGAAGGCAATAAATAATAAAAAAAAAAGAAATCTACAAAGAATTAGCAAGACATTAGTAAAAAACTACAAGAGAATTACCTAAAAAATTTAGTTTTTAAAAAGCAATAAAAAAAAAGAAAAATTTCTAAATCTACTAATTTCATGGAAGATTTCTTACCAAGCTGCTAGTTTCTACCCATGTTTTTAAAAGAAATTGCAAAAATAAAATCATTTAACAGCCCTAATATAAAGTAAACATAAAGTAAGACTAATAGTTATATTTGCCTACATTTTTCATCATCATCAGTTTCCTAGTTTTTTTTTTTTAAGTTAAATCAACTTGTCAGATTTTACAGTGTCCTTGCTGACTGTTGCTCGAGTATTGCAATACTCATCCCGAGTCCCTAACGGGCAAGAGGTATAGAGGAATAAAGGAGTAGGAGGCCAAGGAAGAGAGAAGAAGAGATGGTTGAAGGGGAACGGAAGAACAAAAACAAAGGACAAAGGAAGAAAGGGTAAAAGACAGAGGCCAGAAATAGCAAGAAAAAAAGGTGTCGCCTTGAAGCGTGTTGTCATTGTCAACACGGTGCCAGCGTGCCAGGCAGGCAGCAGGCAGTCAGTCAGTCATTCAGTCCCCCTGGCTTCAACAAGATAGATGCCCAGGGTTCGATTTGCATATGCTATTCAGGGCATGGCCACACCATCTCTCTCTCTCTCTCTCTCCCTCTCTTTTTTTTATTGTTTTTAATCAGAGGCGAATGTCAACAGAATAAATGAAGTTGCGCAGCGAAGTGAAATTTTTATCACATCAGTGGTGGTTGGGTGGGTGTGTGTGTTTCTGTGTGTGTATGGTGAGGGGGCGGGGGGGGCATGGTGATGATGCCTCCACACATACCTCACACTCCACACCCCCTTCAAACACCCCCCCACCGCCGCCACACATACCCTCCACCTCCATTCATCACAGGCCATATTGAGGAAGTGAAATTCAGTGGCGGTGCCGGTAATCAATGGAAGGGCTCCATATGGCGGGGATCAAAGGTGTCACATAGTGTGTGGTTCTGCTTTATTGCCAGCCAGCACTGTTAATTGGACAACAAGATCAGAGGCAATATTAAAATCCAATTAAATTGATATGAACAGATTGCCAAGTGATGTACACTAATGTATAATTGAGTATCAAGCAAATGCGAGTGGCCCGTCTCGAGCGCCGAGCTGCTGAATAAATGATGGGCGAGCCGTAGAGGACGGAAACAAGTTTGCACATTAGCCCCCCCCCACAACACCCCTCCTCCTCCTCTCTCCTTCCTTCCCTCGCTCTCCAGGCCTTCGGATGGAGGGACACATTTTTTTTTTTTTGGAACTGGCTGACATTCTTAAAGGGACATTTTTTGTCCTGCATAATAAGGGCGGAGGAGCATGTGCTTGATGAGGGCAGAAGAGGAGGAGAAGGTGTAGGTTTGTGCGTGTGTATCCAAAGGGAGGGGCGGAGCTGTAACATTTTTAAATGGCGTAATTCCATCACACACACACAGCTTTAATTTGAGTTTAATAAAATCTAAATGATTTATTGCCTTTTTTTTGCCGGAGCAAAAGCAAGTGCATGTTGTGGTGCTTTTGGCTAATCAGGCATAAACATGGACAGCCCCCCCCACCACCCCCACCCGCCCCCCTAACCGTCTCAGCGGAGAGGCTTCACGATATGGAGTGCTTTTTAAGAAAGAAGAAATAAATAAGCAGATAAAGAAGGATGCTCTGACACTATTTAACAGACCAACGAGGCCTAGTCCAAGGTGACATTGCCTGATAAGGTACACTTGGACTGTCGCCCAAAATAATCAAAAGTTCATCACCACTCATTCATTTATTAATTGAATATTTTTAGCCTTGATTTAATGCGTTGAGCTGTAGTGCTAATTCGTGACATTGGGAGGCCGATAAGGAGATTTACATTTCAAATTTTAATGATATTTTGGCTCTAGCGATCACTCCCTTTTTTGGGGGGCTAATTATTTATTTCTGTTGTTTTGGTTGCGGTCCAGCATATGCTGCATTTTCTTTTTCTTTTTTTTTATGTCCCCCCCTCCTCCGCCTCCCCTCTTTCTTGCATTAAGCTGGTTTCCTTAATTAAGCGGGCACGGGACTCATTAGCTGCCATGGCGATGGGGTGGCATGATGTGCCCGTCTCAGTTCCCGCCGGCGATGCCCGGACAAAGTGCCTGGGGAGCAGGTGCTGACAAGGTCGCCGTGGCAGTGTGCCATCTGGACCAAGGCTCGGGCCCCCATCGCCGCCTGGGCTCTTTGTAGCTTTAGCTGCGGCTAATGCCATCCACCAACAACCCTGACTCAAAGACATCAAAACAGCGCTCCGGCTCTTAGGAGATCTGTGGACTTAACAACCGCTAAAACAAAGGCGCAATAATTGGTTTTGGCGCAATCTGTCCTTCGTTTGCCACTCAAGGAGCTTTTGTGGTTAAGTGAGCTCGGAACAGACGGCACATTGAAGGTTTTCTTCATTTAGGCGTGATGCACCTCCATTTGCATAACATAGATGTCCATGGCAAATATTGTGCACATACATTTATGCATACATTAAAACAATACACAGCTCTTCATAAATAATAAACATCATATACAGACTGTATGGAAATTCTAAATTAGATTTTTTTTTCTTATAGGCTTTAGCTATAGGCTAAAGTATGGGAGATCAGGGAATTTTTTTTTCTCCTGTTCTTGTTTTCAGTATACCTGTGGTCTTTTTATGTTTTTTTTTAAATAATATATATACATTCTTTACTTACTCATTATTAAGTTTTAATTATTTATAAATGTAAGTATTTAAACCAATTACTTAGATAAAAGCAAAAATACTCAATTACAAGTAAAAAAGATTCAAGTATAATCAGAAAAAAATATATTTAAAGTAAAAAAATGGAAAAGTGCTGTTTTCCCAATTGACTCATATACTATCTTATTATATCATCAGATTATGCTACTCATGCACTGATGCAAAAGCATGGATTTTACTTTAGGTGGTCATTTTAATCTATTTGCAAATTAATGTTTTCTATTATGGATTGATTTGCTGATTATTTTTCTCTATTAACCCTTTGAAACTTGAGAAAATTGGCTTGATTTTTTTTTCCAAAAAATGGGGAGAAGGCAATGGGCAATGGAAAAAGAAATCACTCAGAGAGTAGCAAGAAACTGAGAAAAATGTGCATTAAAAAGTAAAAAAAAAAAAAAAAAAAAAAAAAAAAAGGAGGGAACATTTTAAATCTACTGGTTTCTTAAAATTCATGGAACATTTCTCTCCAAGCTGCTCATATTTACCCATGTTTTTAAAAGAAATCACATCATATTGCTCAAATTGGTTCAAAGTGTTGTCACACCTAGTTTGTTTTTAAAGTATTAATCAATAAGTTGGCTTTTAAATGTTCTGAGAAAAAATTTTAAAAATCATGACAAAAGCCAACACATTTGCCCAGAGCTCAAAGTGACACCTTCACCATGGCATTATTATAAATATATCGAAATTATTCAAAGTAAAAGCGACAAAGGGTGCAAATCAATTTTCCATCGATAAACATTACTTGCAGCAAAAGGGCATGAAAAGTACAATACAAGAACCTCAAATTTCTACATGAGTACCACAACTGTTTTATTTATTTTTTTTATTTTTATTTTAGTTTATTTTTTGGAAGCACATTGTATTTTCTTCTTCTTACTATTGTTATTATTATTACTATTATTATTTCAGTTCATCTGTCATTTTTAGAGTTATTGAACAAAAGGTCTAAGTCTTCCCTAACGTTTTCATACTGGACAGTATCTCCTCATCTGGATCACTCAATTCCACATTATGATATTGCAGAATGAGTACATTTGAACAGAATCACATTCTGCCAACTTTTTAAAAAAATTTTCTTTATTTATTTATTTTTATTTTTTGCTAATGGGTGAAAATCTGAATGCCCAGAAGTCCAGTTTAAATTTGAAATATAACTTATATAATCAGTTAATCAGTGTGTTTTCTTTATTGACCTTTCTGTTACCAAGATATCTTGTTTTTGAATAACCCCCTGCCTGTTCCACTAAATCAGTGTTTGTAAAAATCATATTTTGCCCCATATGTTCTAAGAGACTATGCATAGTATACAGCTCTCTCACTCACAAGTATTTAAATGTAACCATTGTTCAACTCTAATTAACTTGTGATTTGCTTTTGTGTAATTTTTTGGCTCGGCTGCCAGGAAGGAAGCAGTCCCCAGTCTCCTGCTGCTGCCGCCCTTAAACACAGCTCACCATGTGATGCTCAAGCTCTGCATCACCTGGAAAGGTGGTGGCCTAATAACCTTTCAAATAGACGAACACTGCGATATGTTTGAATTAAATTTATCAATCATTAATTTAATTTCCTCGGAATAAATTAACAAAATATTTCCGAACACACTATAATTTTTGGAACTATTTACTTTAATTTTTTTTGAGATATGCTCAAATTTATGAGCAGAGTGAAAAAGCGTTTCTATGGTTGCTATGGTGCCACTATATCTTTTGCAACACAGTTAACGTGGTGTGATGACATCATTACAAGCATACAACATAATAAAATGGAAGGATACCTTAGCTTTCTCCTACAAATACAAATATGATGTGGTTTTTATTTAGATATACATACAGAATCATGCAAACAGCATCTCCTACGGCCATGATAGGAGATTAACCAAAATGCATGACACAAGAGACCAAAGTAACAAACAAAGAATTTATTGAGATAAAGGCAACAACAACAGACTCACGCAGAGGGAAAGCAAAACTAAAAATCATTCAATCAAGGCAGCAAAAACTGACAAAACAAAATCACTCAATCGAGGCAGCAAAAACTGACAAAACAAAAAAATCACTCAAGCGAGGAAAAACTACTAGTAAAGAAAACAAAGATCTATCAAAATGACAAAATAAAACAAGAAACTTGACCTGACTATGAAGCAGGAGTGAGCAACAAACAAAACGTGACTAGACAAGACTCTTAGAGCTTGGAAATGGCGCTGGTTCTCAGGCTCAAAGGACAGGACGAACTGGCATGGGACAAAGGGAGACGCTAACTATATATACTCAAGGTAAGGGGGAACAGGTGGAGACAATCAGGGGCGGGGCCGACAATCACATTGGTGGGAAAACACACAAAGGGAGGAAGTAAGTCATCTGAAACAAGAGGAGAGTTAGAATTTCACAATAAAACAGGAAATCACAAGACAACATAAACACGACAAAGACAAAGACAAAACAAAGACAAAAAGCAAATCAACATAATTTCCTAGACATTACATAAATATGGCAAAATACAATGTTCACACAGCATGTAAGGTAACGTAACTTAAGGTCATGAAATAATGGCAGAGAGACAGAAGCCTCAGCTTTCTGCTGCAAAAAGAGTAAATTCTGAGTGAATTAAAGATGTATTAAAACAGAATTGTGCAAATAACGACAGCGTGTTCGTTTTTAAAGGGTTAAACAGTAAAATATAACATTCTAGCACCCTCCAAGTCAAACAATTTTTGTACGGTTCCTTACTGTTAAAATAAAACAAGGAATTATCTCATATCTTTATCAAATTACCAGAATTTCCAGCCCGTTCTCATTCCAAAGTTTTCAAATACTAACACTTTTGCAGTGATTTTGAATTAAGATCCTGACGCCAAAAGCCATTTTTTGCAGCTGTATGATACGCCACTTGATGGCGTCAGCTGAGAATGCAGATGGACAGAACTGTCACGTTGAAATGCTGCAGTTAACGATGTAATGCAAGTACAAAGTTTCCTATAGGGTGGCCGGGAGGGACGGTGGATGGATTGAAAGAATCCCAGACTTTCATGCAGGAGTCCGGTGTTCACTTCCCATCTGAATTTTTTTCTAAACCTTACCATGTGCCTCTTTTGCCTAATCCTAGCCATCTGTTCCAACATTTGCTTGGGTTGGCATCCCAGCATTGGTTGCCATGTGCCTCATGCAGCATCTTTTTACCATGTGCATTTGTTGACATCACGGTTGCGGCATTCTAGAACATCAACAGCAGGTTACTTAAAGCAGAAATATGTTGACGCGGAAGTCCTGTGCAAAGTGGCAACATGTGATGACTTGGGATAAACGTGTTGGAATTATGAGTGCCAGTGTTCCAGTGGGTGTATGCAGTCCGGATGCTTCGGCAGCAGTATAGCTGCAGAGTTAAATTATTCTATGTATATTACTAAGTAGAAAAAAGTTAAGCTTTTTATCTCTTCTGTAATCTGGAGGAAACTGTTTTTTGTAAAATTTGTGGACTGCCACACAGGGTTGTCCAAACTCCTCCCACAAATGCTAATCACAAATGACCAAACCCTGGGACTTGGATGTCATTCAAAAACCTCTCCTAAAATTAAGTGAAAGTCAGAGAGCAAATGTTTACCGCAGCGGGGTGAAGAGCTTGCAATTTGTCATGAACGTGTTGGTTAGGGTGGTTTAGAAATCCAGCGGAGGATTCTTGTTTCCTCCCCGACACCGGTGAGGTACCACCTCCCTCCCCACCGAGCGGCACATCATGGCACAGTTCTCAGGCTCTGAGTTATGAAGCTGCTTGTCGCACTCTATTTGAGGCGACCGTTCCACTCGGGGGCCCGCTGATCACAAGGCCCTGCTCACACATAAAGACATGTATAACCCAGAAAGAAACCCATACTTAAGCACTGGTCATTCCCCACTCCCTCCTTCCCTTCATTATTTTACAACCTCTGTGGCATCCCTGCCTCAGGCCTTGGCTGTCATTATGTGGTCCAGTGTTTGGCTTTGCGAGCGCTCACCCTCTGATTTGGTGGACGGATGCTTTCTGTAAAAAAAAAAAAAAAAAAAAAAAAAAAGTAGGTATAAAACGTGGTTTAATCCTCTTTGCTTAAAGAGAAGATGTCAGGGTCATTAAGGGTCCTGGACCTTTCAGTAAAACACGGGCCTGGGCACCACATATGGATGTAGAGACTTGCTCAAAGAGAGCCCAGATGTTTATTTTAGAGATTTCTAGGAGGCTGGTTTGTGGTCAGCCATGTGGTGGGAGGCCATACATGAAAGGAAATGTTGGATTTGAATGCAAGACTGCTAACAGGCCTGTTGCACACAAGTACTCTAAGTAGCTGGGAAAAAAACGCATGTACACGGTGAGAGCTGGATACATGGAGACAGTGAAGAGCAACTATGATATAGATCATGATATTGTGATTGGGTGATAAAGCTGCCATTAGCAAAATGTACAGAAAATACATGTCTTTCTTATTTTCCATGCATTTATCACTTACAGTTTTGCAGTGACCTGTGTGTGAGCACTGCAAGTTATCCGATCGCAGCAAGGCTCTATCGGGACCACTGGACTCTTTGAAACCTGAGCAGATTGACTTGATTTCTTTTATGAAAGTAGAAAGAAGGCAATAAGCAACTTAACAATGATGACCCTAAAATTTGCAAGATGTTAGTGAAAAGTTACAAGAAAATTAACTGAAATTTTTGTGATGTCATTACTTGGAATATCTTCAAATGCTTTATACAACCTTTGTACAACCTAAATTATAAGGTTATGGAACTCAACAGGTCGTAATTATTGATAACATTTGATAAAATTGACTTGATTTCTTTTAGAAACTTGGAAAGAAGGCAATGAGCAACTTAATACAAATGTCCAAAAAAATGCGAGAAATTGGTAAAAAATCACAAGAAAATTACCAAAAATTAGCCCAAAAAAAGAAACTATAAAAGATCAAAAACAGGGAATGACATGAAAAAAAGCTAAAATAAAATACAAATAAAAAATAGTGATAAAAAACTAATTATATATGTAGTTTTGTGATATCTTTCCATAGTTATATGATAATTTTATAATGGTTATTATTATTATTCTTATATGATGTTAGTGACTGACTGATGTTTTTAAAAGAAATCAACCAAATCAGTCAATGCTTCAAAGGTTTAAATGGTAGTGAGAGGCATCTGAATGCAGCACAAGAAAACTGATGTCAATCTAGGTTTCAGAGGGTTAAGAACTAAACTGAGAATTTTAAATCGACAGTTTAACAGTCTCTCACAGAATTTTGGGATCATTTTTAATAAGTTACTCACTGCTCTCTTCCAATGTAGAAATCAAGCAAATTTGCTCTGGTTTCGAAGGGTTAAAAAGAATAGTATGTTAGTGGTCCAAACAAAATTTCTCCTCTTCTTTTCTAAAAAAACCCTCCCTGGTAATTAAAAGTGCATAAGCACTTAATGTACTTTGACCACCGATACACACAACAGTATTTATGGCGAAGTTAAACTGCTGTTTGCCTACACAGGGATAAACAGAGCCGAGTCTGAGAGATTTTCTTGAAGTCTCCTAATTTAATCCTCCAGTCCTTAATCTGGTGTGAACCCCTAAACCCTTCCGCACACAAAAACTGACCGACGTAATCCCCGGAGTACAGACACGGCCACTCATTCCCTCACTCATGGCACTACGAGCAGATAAAACGACTGCTGCGTTCCTTACCACGCACATTTTTTACATATTTATCATCCTCCACTCTTTTTCGCTCTGTTGTCAGTCATCCCTCAATCCGCTGTCCATCTTGCTGCTGCGACGAATGACTCTCAGTGTGCGAGGAGAAGGAATGACGAGACTTTAGGCGAACATAACAAACCAAACAAATCGCTGATAAACTGCAAAAGACAGAATGTGAAAACACTTGGCCACAAGTTTTTAGCGCTTTCTTTGCCTTGCAACATGTCACATCTTTTTCTGCGCCACATACAGTAAGAATTAAAATGGCTGAAATGGACAGCCTTGACGAGCCCCCCCCAAAATCCCCTTTTACTAAAATAAACACATTATTTGAAGAAAATCCATGATTAGGGCCAAAGGAAAAGAAGGCCCCTCACTCAGGGGGCGGATGGGTGAAAGAATGAGTGGTGGTGGAGGGAGGGATGGTTGGTGGGTGGAGATGGACGGGTGGGGTGTGGGGGGCACAGTAGGGGGCTAATTCTCCCCATGCCCTGCCGCAGCTGTGCCCCTGAAACTGACTGACAGATCCTTGTGCGTAGGGGGGGTTTCTGCATATGTCAGAACAGTGAGGGGCCTGCCAACTTCCTGTTACAGTTTTCACACTTCATATAGCAGTCGCTCTGAAAGTTTCTCTCTGGGGAGCAGCCGCATTGTCGCAAATATTTTCGCCTCGCCAAAAGGTCATTTTGGGGGGAAGGCTATTTGTGAACATTGTCTGAGGGCAGTGCAGTTATGTATTAGAGCTCATTTCTGCCAAAAAAATGAAGTAAAATGAAAAATAGTTTTCCAGGATCAAAATTTGTGCTGTAGCATCTGATTTAAGTTGGTCGGAACTATGTATGTTTATACAAAGGACTTTTTTTCCCAATTTCAGCACAAGATAGCATCAAAGGGATAATTTTACGGTCCATAAAACACTGTCGGAGGTTCACGGGAAAAAGTTGTTGCACTCATCTCCCAAACAATTGAAACAAATGGTGACCACAATTCTAACGTTAAAAAAAGGTTAGTTTAGATTAGGTTTGAGGAAATGCAGTTTTTGAGACTCTGGCTTCATTTTTCAGCCTCGGAGGTTGCTCCTTGGTTAAGTTCATGGATATAGTAAAGCATGCGAAATGGGGCCCTATTCATTCCTACGAAAGTTGCTTAATCCAAAATTCTTTTTATACACATTATGAAATGACTCAGATCTTCCACATTATAGGGTCCATAGATCCATATAACCAAGTGCATCTAGTAACTATTTCCAGTTTAGCACTCTGCTAACTTGAATTAGGATAAAATGATTTAATGTTGCAGTTCTTCTTGACTGTTAAAATGTTGTCAGACCGCATGGATCAAATTCTAAAACGAGTCATTTTGCAAAGGTTCTGAGTAAGAAACTGAACACAGCTACCCAAATAAGGATTTTCTATCACCAAGTGTACATATATTGACTCATTTTACTTTAAAAATATTCATAAATACTCATAAAAACTGCATTATCTGCTCCAGATACCAGACTGCTTCATCAGAATACTCAACCCAGCACTTGTAAAAAAAAGTTATGTATGGAGCAGTTAGAAGAAGAGAAATTTAAATGAAAATAAATTACCATTTTTATGGTAATTACATTTTGACAGAGTACATAACAAAAATAATGAACTATGAGATATATGTTGTTTTCTTCATGGGGGAAATCATTACAATATCAGTTCTTATAGGGAGACAGATGATAAGACACCAGATTAAAAGTTTTAAAAAAATGCTAAAGGAACTTAGTATCTCAAAGTCACTACAATTGTAGATAAGTCAAAGTAACTTATCTGCAATAGTAATGACTACAAGTGATTTTTTTTTTTTTTTTTTTTTTTTGATCCTAACGTCTCACCTCTCACAACATTTTTGTTTATTTGTCTTCATGGGGTCATTGGGCCGTTTTTGTTCTGAGACACTGATTAGAGCAAAGATCTGACAGCACCATCTCGCAAAACTCATTATTTCTCATTAACTATTTAACCCTAAAAGGCACTTTTCAAAGAACAATAATAACAATATACTTTATTGTTGACAAAGTTAAATATCTAATTTTTTAATTCTGCCGTTAATTTTCTTGATTGACACATGCACATCAATGTGGAGAGATGTCAGAGTCTTTATTGCAGCAACCAACTCCCCCCTGCTTATGAAGTGGTCACTTTATTTCTCTCTAACCTCGTCTCACGTAAACTTCAGATGACACCTCCCAAAACTATACACCATTAAAGGCAAATCTCAGAGAAAATACCATTCCATTTATGTCTGGGGAAAAACACATGAAATAAAAGAAATGCTGACTCTAACAAGAAAAAGATTAGTACTGTGACACTGATCAGAACCTGCTCCTATGAGGGCACCCAGGGCCAAACCAGAGAGGAACCTGTGTGGGCATTTAAAATAGGAGGACATGAAACGTTGCGCTGTAAGAGCAGCCGTCCCTCCTGTGGCGGGACCCTAAGCGCAGTAACCTTATATCAAAGCCTGGCATGTAGCAGAGCAGCCAGGGAGGAGCACATTAATTATTGAGGAGCATACGGTAACAAGCTGTGAGCACCAGCAACGGCCTTTTGTAAGGAAGACTAGCACCCCATGTCCGATTATCTATTGTTAACCTCGTCTTTTTTCCTGTCTCCGTGAGCACACTGGCTAAGAGCTGGCGAGAGATACCCACTGTCATTCCCTCTTCTCGTACCACACATACAAACACGCATGTTAGGGTGAGATTGGAAGGAGAATGTATTTGTTGACTGGCTGTTATACTCAAAGAAACACAATATCCAACACGCTTTTTCTCAGACACACACATGCAGTTGGGTGGCTTAAAGGGCAAGTTATTGGCTCAAACAGGGGAATAGCGCGTTGGCCTCAGGGGATTTAGTCCAAGCTACCTGTTAGTGCAAAAAGGCTGCTTGCTAAAACTCTCTGTACGCCTCTGAACTTCACTTTACCTTCCCTTCTTTGAAAGATGACATGCTCCTGGCTGCTGTTCACTACCTTACTAAACCTACTACCTATTAAAAATATGAAGCGGGGAGCGGGGAAGATCAGAGTTAAATGGATACGCAATGGACAACAAAAACAAATGTCAGTTTGGGAAGTTGTTTATGTATGATGTAAATTTATATACATAAAAGAGTGTGTACATCTTCTTACTCATTTTTGAATATGTAATATATAAGTCTAAGTGACTTTAGTAATTGAGATATATGTATAGGTTTTGGATAGGCCTTTTTCCCTTTGTATTTGTGTTTTTGTCCATTGCACTTGCTGTAAGGCTCATTTGCTTTAATGTGTGTTTTGTTTTTACATGTTTGACATATTCTTTCATTCATTCATTAACTCATTCATTCATTGAGTAAATAAAGGATAAAAAGTAGTCGTTGCTCGGCTTGCTAGGTTTAGTATATGGTGCTTATTTTTTAACAAGAAAATCTGTTTTTTTACAAAACTTTTTGTAGTACACCCCCCCCCCCCCCCCACAAATTCGGGGCCGACCAAATTGATTTTAAGGGGTGGTGGGGAGAGATAGTGTTTAGGGGTTATTATTTTACTGGTGATTATAGTGGTATCTTATGGAACTAGAAAACCAAAGGTGTTTTGGTATCAGCCATGTCCTGCTAGTTTATCTAGAAGGGGGATTAAAAAGTACATAGTAAAGTATGTCATCTAAAAATCATCAAAAAACCACATAGTAAAAAAAAAATATGACATATTAAAAAAAAAGGAAATTTTCGATTCATGAGCAATTATGTATGTAAATTAAATGAAAAAAAAATGCGTTACTCTAAAGTGACTGAGTTATTGAACTTTCTTTGATGACTTTAAATTAGCATCTGTCTGTAGATGATCCTGCCAAAGTTATGGGATGATTGCACCAACAGGGGGACTAGTTTGCCAAAGTATGATTTAGGCCAAATTGAGAAAAAGTTGAAAAATTTGACATTTTTAAAGGAGAATACCTTTGGAGCAGAGGTGCAGAAGAATAAAGCGATAAAAGTGAAAGAATGGTGATGGTTTATGAGATAACTGCTGTAAAATAGAGTTGTATGTGACAGTGCCACTTTGAGGTCACTGAGTTTTATTTCAGTAGTAGTGGGTGGTTGCAACCAGCCTGCAAATTTTGTTTTTTGTCTCATGGTTTTTGCTGCACAAACACTTTTAGTGGAAAAAAAACAGAAGAAGAAGAAGAAGTAGAAGAAAATTTTAAGCAGTGCATGTTGATGCTTTTTTTTTGAATTCCAGATGGCTTTTGCCTTTGAAATTTTCTCTTATTTTAAATCTCTCTGAATGCACTCCATCTTCACCATACCTGTTAAAGCTGCCATATGTTCCGACAGTGATAATGTAATGAGTGTTACCCTAGGTTGTCACCTATGTCCTTTATAGGAAGATTCACCAATGCATTTAAGTGTAGTTGACAAAAGTTTTGCGGACATTTTACTCAAAACGAAGTAAGCTTTTGAGTCAAACTTTGGCAAACTGCTTCAAGATTAATATCCGTCTGATTTATTTTAGGCTCAAAGAACCAGCATTAAAATTGACAACCAAATGAAAAGCTTTTATTATTAAGAAAGCTGCTTTTTTCAAAATGCAAATCTGCTCTCTGAAAGAATTAGTGTAATAAATTATTCCAGACATGAACAAACATGTTATGATTAGCATATTTATTTTAAGATGAAACCAACATCAGGAATACTATCAAAAAGATTAAATACTAACACTAATATAAAAAGTGTATAAAAATTCCTTCATGCACAATAAATCCTTTGCAATGTCCTTACATCCAACCAAAGGTATGCCATATCTTTGCCATGCATCCTGTATCAGTTACAAAGCCCCAAACAATGTCAAGATCCCACAGAAAGATTATGAATCATAATAAACTTATAAATAATGAATAAACTATTTAAAAGCCAAGAGTTTGTTTTTTTTCTTTCCCTGCAGCAGATGGGTGGCAATATCAAATGTTTTTTTCTTTAAGTTTTTTCTTGCAAGCCCAGTAGTTTTAATTTTCTATCACATTGTCACACTGAGCGCTTGAGGTCAAAGGGCTTCGCTAGCTAGTTTTCATAAACTTAATTAACATTACAATCATGTAAAGAATACAGTTCATCTGCGCCATCAACACCTGTGAGGGGATTGTGTGGAAATTTGAAATACGCAGTACGAGCTCAATAGACACTGTCAGTAATGTGTCCATTGAGCTCGCACTGCGTATACATGAATGCCATCACAGTTAGAGAAGGTCCAAGTCAAGAAGGCTCATGTAACATATTAGAAATCCAAATGCTAAGCGAAGAAAATGGCTCTAGTGGTCACACATCTATAGCACAATAACAATGCGCTTTCTGATAGTCGGTTATCAAGGCTGAGAAGTGAGTCTGAATGCGGTGCTTTGCTGGTGTTAATGAGAATTTCAAGCACTTGCCCTCACTGTTTAGTGTTCATGGTCGAACAGAATAGGCCCTTTGAATCGTGTCTTGGAGGCTCGGCAGCCACAGTGCGGAGATATGGCGGCAAAACAATGCATGGGTCAAACTAAGAGGGAGGAAGAAACTTCAGTGTATAAAGTTATTCTCTTACATGAATATTTAACTTTAATTCATGAAAGATAATTAATAATAAGTTAGGGCTACGATTTGGAGTGTCAAAAAGAGTTTAGACGGAGAGAAAAAAGTAGGAATTTAATAGATTTAAGAGATTCTGGCTTCTTTTTTTTGTGTTCTGTGAGCACGCACATGCACAAACACACACACGCGCGCGCGCGCGCACACACACACACACACACACACACACACACACACACACACACACACACAGCCAAGGTTAGCTTGTAAAAGTGAATGAACTCACAGGGGCTGACCAGCATTGACTGCACTTTGATCATGGAGTGGTTTGTTTCCTCAGGCCCGTGACCTCTGACCCCCGCTGGATAAAAGGTCAAGTGCCTCCTCAGCTCAGTGCTAATGATCCGTTTAACACCCTTCAGCTGTGTTAGTGTGTGGCATGCCTTGTATACAAGTGTGTGTGTAAGTGTGTGTGTGAAACATACAAGAGCGTGCTGTTGTTAAAGCACTCCAACAACATGAAACCTCGTCGCTTTACAGCGCACAATGACAGCTGACACGGGCCGAGCGCTCACTTTTATCAATTTTTCAGTCGCATTTGACAGCCGCTACAAGGCTCACACGCATCTCCGATATCATGTTAGTCCTGTCGCACGGAAGCTGCTTTCTCAGACATGGAAAAAGAAGGAAAAAAGTCCTACAAACCTCAACTTTTCCAACTTTGCACGAACGGATTTATGCATCCTCAGCCACACGGCCTCCTTTTTTTTTCTTTTTAATACCACATTAAAAGGGATTTTATTAATTAGATAGAAGAAGCCAGAGTGCCACACATTCAGCCCGCGCTTGATGTGATTTCTGTTAAGAAAGGAGCATTCCCACATGTCGCAAATCCCCACTGCTGCTCCACCGAAAAAACGAACAACAAAACAACAAAAACAGAGTCAAAGTGGATCCCTCTCTGTAGGGGCCGGGGCCAGAGTCCCCTTTCAAGTGCAGTCGCGACAATTATCTTAAAAGCGGCGCCAAGCGGGAACCTTTGTTTTCCTCCCAATCCGCATGGCTTGAACCTGACCCTGTTTCTTCAAGCCTGGTGGAGGATAACATGTTCCTACAGTTTGATAGCAAGAGTACATTTTCTTATGACTTATTCATCTTTTTTTTCCTCTCTCCCGCTCCTTAATTTATAATTCATTTGATCTAAAATTTCATTAATTTTCTAAAATGTTCCAATTGGGGCCTTGCTGGGCCCAGGCAAAGGTTTTTTTTTTCTTTGTCCAACCCTCTTTTGTAGTCGGCTATTATTCTTTTATGTAGCAGCCTTGTAGAGGTTATCGTCTTCTGAGGGCAAACAGCGCTCTCTGGAAAAGTTTTAATCAGCTTTAATGAGTGGGGTCAGTGCTGGAACCAGAGAGGGAGAGAGACGCACACAGAGACTGGAAGAGAAAGTGAGAGGGAAAGATAGCCGGCCTCTGAAACATATGGACATTTTTTTTTATCTTTTTTACATTTTCTTTCTCTCTCATTTGCACTTTTTTTTTTCCCGTCCTTCTTCTGATAGCCCGATTTAGCTCAAATTGCACTGGCATCGTATGCATGGGAACAGATTATAGATAATGAAGGAGAAATTCATTTCGGGGTCCTTTATCTTCAAAGCATCGTCCAAATCTTAGCACTTACGAGACCGCAATTAGAAGGTGACGCTTAATTTTTAAAGTCGTCCATCAACAGCCATCAAAATATTTCCATTCCCAGCTACGGTCATGTGAGAACCTCGTCTGCTTTAAATTCCTCCACAATGATAAAGCTAGTTCAGTACAATCCCTGGCTTTTTATCATTTCCCAAAATCCTCAGATATCCCTCTTTTACCTTCTCCTCTTTAAGTAACCTTGCCTTTCTCCGCTCAGGCTTTATCAAATGTTAGTGGCCATTCTTCTGGCTTTAGCCTTGGACTCTAATCTTCTTCCAGGCGATAGTCTAAGCCATTCCATTATTAGCATTTTACAGCCAAGGCCGACTGGCTCATTGTGACATGGTCTGTGTCTCCTTTTAGGACGCATGGCAAAGATATGGCATACCTCGGTTGGATGTAAGGACTCTGCAAAGGATTTATTGTGCCTGAAGGAATTTTTATACATGCACAGATATGACTTGGGAAAAGTTGGGATACTCAAGGCGCTTCATTGGTCCATCATAACCTCTAGTACCTCACATTGTAAGATTTGTGACCTATCCCTTTGCAGAGTCTAGGAAAAACTAAATGAAAATGTTACCATGTTAACTCTGTCAGAACTGGAATAAACATAAAAAGGTGATTTTGCATGCTTGCATGCTTACATAGATTTGTTTCATGTGTTTTCTGCAGTCCACCACAAACCTCAAGAAAACCTTCCCTGTTCTGCAGTAAAGATTCTATAAATCTCTGCACAAAAATCTGAAGTGCAAAAATATGCTCATTAATGTGATGTCTTTGCTTTTTTAACTGTGACTATATGATTAACAAATGCAACGACTGAAACATGCTGCAAAGTGATACTGTCTAACAAACCTTGAAACAAATGCAGCAGAGTTCTCCAGGCCTCGAAGGGGAGCAACATAAACCTTTTTTTATAATATTGTAACAGACTGATGATAAATGTAAAAGAAGACTGTACCTTAATTTCACTTGTCTTCCCACTTCAAAAACAAAAGCATTCCTCTGTCTGGTTCTCTTTCTCTTGGGGTGAAAGTCAAGATGTTCCACTGAGTGCTCAGCCTAGAGGCCTAGAGAGCTTCTGTTGACTGGTGTGCAGTTTTCTTTTTTCCCTTTTTTTCTTTTTTCAAAAATAGAAGAAAATTACCTGAAAATGAAATAAAATAAAAATAAAAAAGTTTAAAAAAAAAAAAGACATACAAACAAGTAAATTACCCAAAAAGTGCTTAAAATAAAAGGAATTCTAGTTTTAAATATATAATTATAATGATTAGAAATATAACTTTGTGACCATTTTGCATGTTGTTGCTCACTGCCTTTTCCCACATTTTTGAAAGAAATCAAACCAATGCTCAGGTTTCAAAACTTTTGAAAGAGGTCTGAACACAGCACAAGAAAACTGATGTTGATCCAGGTTTCAAAGGGTTAATTGTGCAACTGTGAGCATGTTAGCATGAAGCTCAAGCATGGCCTCACAAATCCACTAGCATGGCTTCAAAGTCAATACTCTCTAATTTGATAACTATTTCCATTATTTTGATTCCCTAATTGCTTTTTGTATTAATTTATGTTTAGTTTCTATGATATGCTCTATCTGTGGAGCTAATGACATTTAGAAATACAATTATAAATTATGTCTTGTTCTCACTTAAAAAACACCTGCTCCATTTAATGTCACTATAAATTCATGTATCACTGTTAAATATTTGCCCTGGTAAAGGTCTGGGGACCAAAAACTTGCCTTTTTTGATTTAATACCTGCATTGGGCATAAGTGAGCATGTCATTCTTGTTTCCACATCGGATGCTTTTGTCTTCCATGCACCTTAGCATTGTGTTATGATCGTGATCTTCTCAAAAATAGTTCGAGTTGGGATCATGACCACGTTGGTATTGTAATGCAACTGTAAACTGATCAAAAAGACAACAGCACTAAAACTTTTCTTTGGTTGAAAGAGGGTGCAGCAGGTGAAGGTTGGCAGCCACAACATGTGTGTTGAATATGGGTTTCAGACTGAAGCTGGGTCTGTTCTCCACAATAGGTGTTAGATCCCAATATGAAATTCCACCTTCCTCAGCTCACCTCTTTCACACCATGAGGCCACAAAGCCCCATTGATCTTCCTCTTGCAAGCATTTCTATGTTTTCCTCTCTTGTATGCCAAGGGAAAAGGTTAGTGTGTGTGTGTGTGTGTGTGTGTCTGTGTGTGTGTGTGTGAAAGTGTGTGCATATGCTTGTGCCCATATCTCCATCATCCCTATTATCTCTTTCCCCACTCATCCAAATGTCACTACATCTTTCTTGCAAATGTCTTCCTCCGTGCATGATTTGCACGTGTCTTCTTTACATGCATATGTTTGTGCACGCGCCTGCTTTTCATTTTTATGTGTACGTATGTATGTGTATTTGAAGTCATTACAGGTTGAGCGTGTGAGCATGGGGCTGTGCATGTGTGTGTGAGACCAGATCGCAATGCAGGCCTAACCTCACCGCGCTCCCAGTGGTGCCGCAACCCAAGCTCAGAGGGCCGGCGCTTAGCCCTACGGTGTCGATAAGCGGTCGCTCTTCAAAGAGCGCTGAGGAAAAACGGCTCGGCCCTGTCAAAGCCGGACAAATTCCCTGCTAACACCCTGAGCCTCGCTGCTCCAACAGTTTAAAGAGCGAGAGGGAGAAAAGCCAGTGATTGAAGGGAAAGGAAAAGGTGGGTTTATATATATATAAAACCAGATATATATGTAAAACATCAGCTGGGGTTTTTGAGGTGAAGTCCAGGTGGACATGATGAACTGGGGCCATGGAGCAGCAGCTGAGTCATTCTTATTAAGTTATGTTCAGTACCCATAAACATGTAAAAGCTCTTTTTTTAGTAACACATTTGACAAAACATATTTGTCTTACTACAATGTTTGAAATCAAACACAGATGCACATTATAAAATTTTAAAACCCTTTGAAACCTGTAACGACATCACTTTTCTTGTGCTGCTTTCAGACACCTATTACAAGTATTTAAAAACTTTTAATTCTAAGGAAATTAGTGCGATTTCTTTCAAAAACATGGGGGCTAAAGGCAACGAGCAACTAAGTGAGAAATTGCAAATTTTAAAATTATGTTACAGAATTAATACAAATTTTAAGTACTTTTCCAAGGTCCTTTCCTTGTTTTGTTTCATTTTGTTTTGTTTTATTTATCTTTTTTTAAAAATCAATATTTAAATTTTTTTTAATTAATTTTCAGGTAATTTTCTTGTACTTTTTTTACACAACAATCACATATAGTTGGCTGTATGGGCAGAAGCTCAAGTGCTGTGTGGTCAAAAGATAAAGCTGATGCCTACAGAAGTGATCAGATGATCTGCTGTGTGTATTACTGTGCTCTGAGACACAAAGTGACTTTAGGGGTCACTAGGATCCAAAAGTCTTCCTCCAAACTGTCTTTAATCGCACATGGGAGAAGATGCCGAGAGCCTTTTCCTAGAAAGTCAGTGGACGTATTGTATAGAGTGACAAAGTGTACATTAATAGAAAGTCGTGGTGGATGGAAAGATAAAAGCTTACCGTTAGGAGACTGAGATTTGAGTTCTGTCTGGGTCATGTTGATTTATTGTTTAATTGTGTTAACATCATATTTTGAGGCTGCTGGGGTGGCGGGAAGGACATCCAGCTGACAGCCAGGTAATGTCGTAGACATCAGCATAACATTTATTTCAGAACTATTTTTTAACCAAAACGGGAAGTTTTGATAAAATATTCAAACAATGGTCATCCACCATCTAATTGTTTGCTGACGGTAAAATCTTGAAGAATGTCCTCTGTAAATTTAAGAGAAGATAACCTTGATGATGCTGTGGCGCTGTCACTTGAGTCATACAAGGCTCTGGCTTAAAGACTAGTCCTTTTTAAGAAGTGGACATACCAGACAGGGAGAATCCAATGAAAGACACTGTCAAGTTGTATTCTACTTCAATTCTGACCATTTGTCTCTGTAATCAACAACTTGCAAGTCCCTTAACTTTATGAACATGGAACCCTAAATAATTGAAATAACTATGTTTCTGCTTGGGTTGGCCTTGCATGCTTCTATAAAACCTTAAGAACCTGTATGCTAAAACTGAGCTTCTGGATGACAAAAAGAAAACTAGGTGATTTAGAGCTGCACATTGTGTTTCAAACTTGGGTTTTTGTTGTTTTTTTTTTTTGTTCGTTCGTTTGTTTTTTTTAATTCTTAAAGGTAAAAAATCACCCTCTCAATCCTGCGCCTCTACATAAACCTTTACATTAACCTACATTTCTTTCAAAAATATGGAAAAAGGCAATGAGCAACTTGGTAGTACATGTTTAACAAATTGCAAGAAATAAGTAAATTTAGAAAATTATGTTAAAAACCTTGGGGAAAATATCCAGGGGGAAAAAACAAGAGAAAAGTTAAGGGGAAACTATATTTGCAATTATCATAACTACATATTCAATTTAAAAAAATGTCATTTTTGTGCCAAATCTTTTTGGATTTTTTGGGGGGCTTTTTTTCCTTTCTTTGTCTTTTTTTTCATAATTTTCAGATTTAAAAAAAAATTCTAGCTAATTTTGGGGCAGTTTCTTCTTTCATTGCTCATTGCTTACTTTCCATGTTTTTAAGAGAAAAAAAGCTTATTTTCTCAGGTTTCAAAGGGTTAAACAAAGCATTACCATGTGTTGGAGTTATATGATATTTAATGAAATCTGTAAATATATGAACTGAAATCATTTACAATACAATAATACAACTGTGCATTTAATCATTTAAAGTTATAACTGGCCTGATTTATTGCCGCTGAGCTGCAGCACCACAAGTCACAGCAGGAGCCTCTATACATAGAAAAGTCTCGGTATGCATTTTCTCTAACAATACTCTACATGTCTGGGGTTATTACACTGAGCGATTTACAGTTGGGAAAAACACACTGATGCATTGATGTATACAGCATGTGGAACATGAAAATGTCTTTGTGATCAGCAGTGTTGTGCTATGTCTTGCTAGCATCAGGCTGTCTTTGATTGGCATCCGGCAAATTACCAGTAACAGCCCTATCACAGCAGCTCTGGCCTCAGCTTGCCCCTCCACCAGTCCGTCCTCCCAGTGGTGCAAACAGCAGCTGCCAGTCTGCAGCCAGCCACCACCGCCGTCTGCCTCCAGGAGACCATTTACTCCAGAAACACACCAAAATGACCAGCAAAGTTTCACCCGCAGACGAAAGGAACATGTACAAAAAGACATACAAAAAGATGAGAAACCGCTTGGCCTCAGCAACTCCATTTTTTTTTTTTTTTCATATTTGGCATTTATTTGTTCTCGAGAACAACAAATGATCCTCAGACGCTCTTGCGAAAATTGTATTTTTTTTCTCTAATCCGCCTCTCAGACATTAATTATATATTTACATATAGAATATGCAAAAAAGAGCAAAGGAATGTTGGGGAACAAGGCAAAGTGATTAAAAATTAAACAATGCAGAAAATCACTATGTTACCTAAAGGGATGCTACAGTATATCTCTCTAGTTTTTTTATTATCTTTATCTTGACTCCCTCTCTCCCTCATTGCTTTCATTTGGTTTTTTTTCTCCCTTTTTTGGTTGGAGATTTCTTTAAAGCTGTCTTCTCCGCAGGCATGCATGCTTCCTGGCCCACAGACAGCGGCAGAGTGTGCGCACATGCCTGTCTTCTCTCTCTGTGTGTGTGTGTGTGTGTGTGTGTGTGTAGCAGCATCCAGGCTATTTGTCATGGCGTAGGCTGTTTGCTGGGTCAGTCCAGATAAACTAATGTGTCAGTGCATCGGGGGCTCTGCTGCTGACCAGAGCGCCTGCAATATGCAAAGAGTTTGAATTATTTCTCTGCCCCGTGGCTCCACCGCCGAACACAGTGTCAAAAGTAGAAAAAAGAAGAGAGGGATGGGGGGGGGGGGGGGGGGGTACGACTGGGAATGAGGAGGGACAGAGAGAAAAAAGAGTGAGATATCAGAGGGCAGTGGGGAAAAAAAGAGGATTTGGTAGAGTGGAGGGAGTTGGCAACTAGGGGAAGAAAAACACATGAGATAGAGTGAAGGAGGAGAAAAAAATGGAGGTGGAGGCCAGTGTTTGCCCTCGGGGAAGGCATTAGCCAGCCTTTGAAAAAAAAGACAGACAAGCTAAAGTGCCAGAATTGAAACTAACACTCACAAGGTCACAGGGTCGCCGGTCACACTGATAGCTTTGAACGTGAGTGTGTGATCATGGGTAAACATGTGTGTACCTGGTTATGACCTAAAGCACTTCCTGTAAATGGTACATCAAAGTCCAACATACACCAAAAAAACAGATGTGTGTTCTTTTGATCAGAAATGAGAGACAATACATTTTGTGGATGAGCATATTTATATTCAAAAGTGGAATCACAAAGAGTGACATATTATGTGCATCAAGAGTCAAGTCAAGTCAAGTCAAGTCCATTTTATTTATACAGCCCATTATCACAAATCACAATTTGCTTAAGAGGGCTTTACAGCAGACGACATCCCTCTGGCCTTAGACCCTCACATCGACTAAGGAAAAACTCCCCCTAAAAAAAACCTGTAATGGGGGAGTAAATGGTAGAAACCTCAGGAGGAGCAACTGAGGAGGGATCCCTCTTCCAGGACGGACAGACATGCAATAGATTTCGTAAGTAACAATTAAATTACAATAATGGCATAGAGGAAAGAGAAATAGAGAGAGAGAGGGAGGAGGAGGGAGGGAGAGATGGGGAGAGATGCACAGCAATAATAGTAACAATAACATAATAATTAATAACAATAGTGCAATTTATTATAGCATGTAATGTTACATGCAATCAAGTGTTGATAACAGTCCCATGTGTACATTAATAGTGGAGGTATGACTAATAAGAATGACAAAGAGAGAGCAAACACTTTAACTGCCACCTTAATTTATCATAAATATGACACTTCAAGACTTTCTTAGTATCATTTAAAATCCATTCCACTTCAGTGCTCAGTTATTCATGTCCACTCAACTCCTAATTATGATTTTTCCAAATGAACTTGAAGGCAGCATCTGTTTGGGGGTGTGGCGCAGAGTGCAAACCCATGTGCTTATGTGTGCTGTTAGACTCACAGTTACACATACTGTACTTAAAACTTAAAAACATACTGTTTTAAGTACATAAAATACAGTCAAATAAGTGTTCAAATTCCGACTTAGAAAAACAACAGCAAAAAGTCCAGATCTGTGGGCGGGTTGCCATTAAACCCCAGTGTGTGTAAACTGGAATTGTGAACATAAAATGTGCCTTATGGAAACACATCAATTTCAAAAAACACTCCCATTTAAGCCAAAAAGTTTTGATTCAAAAAAGCCATATTTTGCAAAACGCTTTTCTAGGTCACATGAGGCTATGGCTATGTGCTTGTCAGTAGGAAGTGGCTCCCTAATGATGCAGCAGGCGCTAGAAGTGGTGTTATTGTATCCCATAACTCTTCAAAAGTTGAGCAGATTATCTGGAAGTTTTTGATTCCACAATTCCTCTGTGAAATCGTGAACTATCACCTCCCATAATGGCTCCATAACGTTGCCTTCAATTGGAAAATAGTGATAGAAATAAAGCTGCTAATTTTTCGAACATCCATCACCATGCTTCACCATGTTATAGTCAGAGTAAAAAGTCACAGAACATCACTCAGTGGAAACACAGTCACTTGTGATTATGTTTTGTCGTCAAATCTGTAATGGAAACCTGTCTCAGAGAGTTTTTTCAGGGTGACCTTGAGTGAGATTTGATTGTGTACAGTTGTCATCAGACCGTTAGCTGATGGATTGCGAAATTGGTTTTAAGTTGTTTGTTCATTTGCCCCATTCTTGTTAATGTGATTTCTCAAGAACGCTTTGAGGGAATTTTGCCAAATTTGGCCTTAACCTTGAAACTGTGCCAATGGTAGAACTTTTGTGCTGCAGTTAAACATGTGTGTGAAGCACTAATGTTTTTAGAATTTGTAGCTTATTTGCAACATCCACATTTAGAGCATTTTCCACTATCATGGCTACATATGAGTTAGACAGACATGCAAGTAGATCATAACTTGACTGGTATGCAGAGGCATTTCATTTCTGGCTTATATAAAATCTGCTCACTGCTACAACAGTATGGTTAAGGCTAGGGCAAAGATTGCGGTTATGGCAAAGAAACTGTACTGTACAACAGCCAGGATGTAATATCACTTAGCAGACTGTTCTCCAGTGAGCACTCATTTCTTAAAACTGATTAAGTGAACATTAACTGTCAGCAGATGGAACAGTTGTTGTTTTGCCCAAATATATGTCATGTGATCATTTATGTGCCTTGTGCTATGTGCGTATGCCAGCTCAGTGTCCCAGTGTGTCGTTTTCTTTTTTCTTTTTTATACCATTAGTGAGAGTAAGTCCAGTCTGCAGTTAGTCTGTGCATTTTGACCTGCTCTTGCAGCTCTGTAGCCCAGCAATAATTTACATCAATAGTTTTCAAACTATTTCTTGATACATATACGACGAACCTCAAACAATGCAACTAAAAAAATGCATAGCTTGATACCATGAAAGCTATCTAACAAGAAATAATTTTGTAATTTGGATAATCTGACCCTAAATGTAGGATTTTATGCAACCAATGCTACTTTGAAGGCTATTCAATTCTAAGAATAAAAACATGGGAAAGCAAACTGACTGCTTGGATTTGTTGTCATTAAATTGTCTAAAGATTGGGAACATACTGTAAAAGGACAGAATATCAGCTCCAACCTCCCCAAAAAATGTTGGTACTGGCCTTCAAAAACCCACATAAGTCAAAGAAGACTGGCAGTTTACCCCAAAGTTACTGTAGCTTTGTAATCAAAATGACCTTGAAGGCACATATTTGTGTGTACACGCCTATACACCCACCCCTCCACCAAAACACACACACACACACACACACACACACACTACCCTAAACACACACATACACAGCCATACAGATGCTAGCGATCATTATGGTCCTCTGTTTCGTCAAACCTCAGATTCGGCCTTTTTGCCTCTAGCTGACAACTGTGTGAGGGGAGATTTTTTTTTTTTTTACTTCATTTTTGGCAAAGGATCAGACAAGCCGCACAGTAGTGTATTAAAATGTCAGCTTAAAATGAAAATAAACAACTTAGGGGTGGAAAAAGGCGATACCGCTAATATCAACCCCACCCCCGGACAGACTTGGTATGGCCCTGGGGCAGAGTGGAGATTGACAGGTGGGGAGGCTGGATCTCAGGGCCGCAGGGGGGTTTCCCTGTTTGAACGGCAGGAGCTTTAGGTCTTAGTTTGAGAATCTAAGAATAAACAACGATAAGGCTCAAACTTCATTCTGCTGCACACGTACATATATATACAGCACAAATGCAAACACAACGCAGCACTATATGGAAAACATTCTTAATCCCAAATGGCAGAAATGAGGAGAGGAGTGTGCAAACATAACAGTAAATCTGAAACTTTCGAGGCATCGATATGCTTCAAATAAAGATCATCGAGCAGCCTCCTCTCACACCTTTCCAACATCAAATTTTGGAGGTAGACTGTATCCTGCAACATTAGAAACTTTCAGAAACTGAGAATCACGTGTGTGGCCTTTCAAAACATGTGTGCAAACATTAGCCTTCAGGTGACACTTTGCATAAACTTATTTGTTCAACTTATATTGTACCCTTAACCTCTATGTTGCATGTATAACACATAGCATTATCACTATGCAGAGCATTAAGTATCTAGTAGATACGTTTCTTTATTGAGCACATAAAATACAGACTTAACCCTTTGAAACTTGGATTGACATCAGTTATTTTGTTCTTCCTTTGGGCGCCTTTTACAAGCATTTAAAACCTTTGAAACCTGAGAAAAGTAGTTTAATTTGTTTTGAAAACTTGACTTATTATTATTAACACTTATTTTATTTATTTTTGTATTTATTATTTTTTTACCTTTTGCTTTGCCGATTTGCTTTGGTTTTAAAGGGTTAAAAAGAGATTATCAGGGTAGATGACTACAATATAGTATAGTTGTATGTTACAACTGTTTGTAAAATTGTGCTGAGAGCGGATGCACCAGTCTCAAATATTTCTCGGTTTACTTAAAGGAAAACTTAACTGATTTTCATCAGTGTCCGTGTCATCGTGGTGTGGGTGTGTGTACAGATGGATGGTTTTAAGGTGCCCCCTGTGCCGCCACCAGCTACTACAGCCCCCTGCCCGTCCAGGTAGACACAGACTTGTTTGAAAAATGGCTTTCTCTTAAACACTTCCTCTGATTCTAAATTACTTTGGAATTTAAACCTGAATACGTTGTAAAAAAGATACAGCATCAAGGGAAACATGAAATCAAACCACTGTAGTATTAGCGAAATACAAGTTACACTAAAAACAGGTTTGGGCTGACATAACTTGCTGCACCAATGCTCTTTTTTTAGTAAGTCTGGATGCAAATAATGCACTTCCTGTAGCTGCTTCACTGTAAAAGCTTTCAAGTAAGAGAACTGAATATGGCTTTTATTGTGAAGATGTCATGTGCTTGTGGTTAATAGGTAAAGGTGAAGCAAGCAGTAAGCAATATTTTTTTATATGCTATTATTTCACTGCATCCGTCCACATACCCCACCCCCATGAACGCCTCTCGATATGTTTGTTTTTGTTCTTACTTCACTAAATGGTCTAAAACTGTCACCTTTCGCTTTACATGTTACACAAACTGCAAGTTCAAATTTACACTCAATTCCCTCAAGGCTGACAAACATAAATGGTGGCCGTTATGGACAAATGTGCTTTAATCACCTCCATACGTCCACCTTTGTTTGACCAAAAACCCTCCTCCCTCAAACATCCTCTCCTTCCTCATCTCCTAATTCCAACATCCAGAACCCATTAATGAATGCACTGCCTGCATACTGCATTTTCCCCTTCCTCCTATTGTATAAATATACGATTAACTAAAAAAAGACATCATTTGTTTGGCTCGGTGCGGTCCCCGAGCGTGTTGTTTTGGCCCCGTGTACAACACAGAGAGTGTTTGTTGGCGTTAACTAGCACACGTGTCGAAAATAAACACCTTGCTCGACAACGTTCCATTAATAACACGCCTTCGCTTTGTTGCCTGCTTGTTTCTGCTGCTGCTGCGTTTTGTTACTTCGCTGTCTTACTTTCCCTCTGTTTTGTAGTGCCCGTGTGTGTACAGTAGTGAATGTGTGTGTACAGGATGCTCTAGTGTGTGTCTTTGCCTTTGTTGTGGTATGTATGTTAGAGATGTAAACAGATATGAAGACAAACACACACACATTGTAATCAGAAGATGATAAGATAGTTCACTTGAATTGTTGAAAAAAAATGTGTGTGTGTGTGTGTGTGTGTGTGTGTGTGTATCACAGACCCACATGCTTTCTTTACATACACAAAAAGCACTGGAAGAAGACTACACGACAACCATCAAACCAACAAAGGCCACCCTGCACCGTCCGTTCCCGGCATTTGTGCATCCTTCCAGTAAAATGTGCGTGTGTGTGTGTGTGTGTGTGCATGTAAGTGTTAACCCAAGTTGGACTATTTTGGGTGGCTGGCATTCAAGAAAAAAAAAACTCCCAGAATGTCACAAGAAACAAATAACACCTCGCAAAGCCAGCACCCCCCCGCAAACAACAGAGATAAAATCAAAAAAAGAAAAAGCTTTCCACTCATAAATATGCAAATATATCACAGAGGAGTCAGCGCTTGTTTGAAGAACTGCTGCTTTTGTTTCCAGCAATTAATAGTACAAACAACTGCTCTCTCTCTCTCTCTCTCCGTCTCTCTCTCTCTCTCTCTCTGTCGTTCCTTCTGTTTCTCTCTGTCGGTCGGTCTGCACCTCTCACTCAGCCTATGAATATGGTTAGCAGCAGTTGATACAGCTCTCTCCTCACCCAGCTCCCTGGATGGACTGAGATTAGCAATGGAAATGAAAAATACATAATGTAATAATAATAATAATAATAATGCTAGTCAAATGGATGGATTTGGAATGATTTATGAAATGAAAAAAATAATAATAATAATGGTCAGCTTCTGAATTGTTTATAACTCTTGTGCCTCCAAAGAAAGTTTTTAAGTGCAGAAAACTTCTTAATTGAGTAAATCTACTGTAAATTAAAGCTAACAGAGCAGGGGAGCTTTTTTTCCTCCCAAATCGCAGGATTATTCTTCTTTTCTGCCCAAACCGCATTTTAGTGAGGTTTAATCTTCACAAATTGGGTGCAATTGTCTCTTATAATCCTCATAATATCTTTTGGAGTGATGCATAATACATGGACCAAATGTAACTTTATTTCAGATTAGGTTTTAGTATATTTTCATGTTTGCTTATTTCCTCCTGAAACCATATATGGAAGTGTCATTGTGCTAAATTCTAAAGATCTACCTTTTTGTCCAGAGATCAGCTTTAATTAAAAAGAGTGTACATACCAGTGGCAGCTGTATTTTTGGACAGTTCTTGCTATTTAAACCTTTGTAGGCGCTTCTTTTTTTATTTGACTGGTAAGCCATGTTTTCCAAAATATTTTTTCCCAGGAAAGACCAAGACCATAGGCTTGGTTCTGAGCCTTACCATAATCTTGGCATCATCATCTGACACCAGCTGGTCCAAAAACGCTTCTTTTCAGTCACTGAACAATGAATGGTTGTTTTTCTGTATCCCAAACATGTGGAAACACCCTTGAATGATTTGCTGGATTGAATTTGAGCCCATAACTGTTCATGATGTGAGGGAAAGCAAGAGTCTACAGCCATGCTAGCAGCTCTGTGAGGCACAAGGCTGCTTTGAGCTAAATGTGAATCTCAACAAATGAACTTGCTTAAAATGACAAAATACAGCTGAGGCTGTCAAACTTTGATCTGTTACATGAAAAATCAGGATTCACCAAAATGACCATAGCTCATCCTATGGTTATTTTACCAGATTTAATGGCAATCCCTCCATTAGTTATTGATGTATTTCAGTCTGAATGAGAGTGGTGGATCACAAGACTGACATTGTCATCTCTAGATCCATGTTTGGAAAAAAACATTGCAAGCTATGGCCAGAATGTTGGCATTGTACCTTTCTGCAAACCATGGATATTTTATATTTGTAAAGTATTAGGTAGCGGATACAGAACTTTACATGTCTTTACATTACTGCAGTGCAGTGGATAATGTGTAGTTGAGACAAGAATGGCCCTACTAAAAATGAAAAAGCCTTTCCTTCTGTTTTTTTTTTAAAAGTCTGCGTTCATATGATAACATTGTGAGCACGATCCTCATACGCACAGATCTGCAAAATCAACCAAAAAACTGCAATTTTGCAACATGCACCATAGAAGAACACAACGCTCATGCGCGAAGTGTGGTCATGACATCACTGTTCTCGCAGGATCTGCGCATTGCCAAATGGCGACAGAAGGTGTTGTGTTTTCAAAAGATTACACTCTGGAACCTGATTTTAAAAGTTTTAAGGTCCCAAAAACGCTGTTGTGATCTGAACGAAAGGGCAAAACTTTTTTTAATGTGTCATGCAAGAACCGTTTTTCGTGTAAATGGCCCTGCAGGAAAAGACCATGTTTTGGCTTAAGATACCTAGTTTTGGTGGCACAGTCCTTGCTGGTTAAGGTGCAATATCTTGTGCAAAAAACAGCTGATTTTTGTGGCATAATTGCAGCCAGAAATGCAACAATTTAGTACAAAGTAACCACCTTTTTTTGGCAGTATCCCCCCTGGAAACATAGCAACAGGCTGCAAAAAAACACCCACATTAGGTGGCTAAAAAGCCACTGCAAATGCAGCAGTGACTTGCAAGTGCTTTAGCTGTTTCTTGTTCTTGAACAATGGTCTGTAGCTTGGCAGTCGTCTTGCCTAGGTGTCACACCATCACCATCCCCTCCACCTCAGGATGACTAAGTCAGCTTATACACTACATCACTTTAGAAATACATACATATGAAATGTATAAATGTATCCTATCCATGGTTTAGAGAAATGCACAATGCCAACATTTTCCTCTTGTGACTGAGCTGCAAGTAAAGTCAGGCTGCACAGACAGCCTAATGGTCAAGAAAGAGGGCCAAAAGTTATCTTAATGTTCGATGTGAATGCACCTTGGAACAATTTTTTATCAAAATTCAAGCTTCGACAAGACAGTTTTGCTGTTTTGATCTCGGCCCTATCCAGTAGAGGGTGGGGGTGGGGGTAGGGGGTGGGAGGGGGATGTGCCCTGTCACATTTCATGAGTAACTGAGTGCTGAGAGAAGAGGGCATCTGTCCGCCCTGCACAGGCTACTCCTCAAATATTAATAATGATAACGAGCAAAGGGCTGACCAGCGCCCGGGGCCCACAACTAGCATCCCCTTATTAGAATAACCCCTGCAACTCTCTATGACACGCACACACAAACACACACATATGCACTCAAGTGAATATGGACATAAACTCGTGCACATGACAATATGACAGGCAATATGCACATATATGCACACGCAAATGCATGCAAGTCAACAAAGACATATTATTCAGAAGATGGATAACGTGAGAGTATGCAAACGCACACACACACACACAAATGGGACAGACATGCAAATGGGCACCCATTGGGACTGAGGAGAGGATTCCCCTCTGGCCAGTGAGCCCATACTCTCCATCACCCCAACCCCCCCACACACCCTCCTGACCCATGTCACACACAATCAGCCTCTCAGCCCAACACACACACACACACACACACACACACACACACACACTTAAACTCTCCCTGTCTGTTTCCAACACACCACATCACCCCCCAACTAACACTGTCTGTGTTACTCCCACACATTCACACATGCACACACACACACTGAGGAGGCATGGCGGGTGCCCTCCCTCACCCCTGGACCCCGTCGGTCATTAGTATGGAGGCCTGTCTGTGTTTGTTTGGCTTCTAATGGACCATTTAAATGCAGAATATTCACAGCAGACAGGGCCATCCTCAGGGACAGCGCACACGGAGGCCTGAATATGCTTCGGCTCCATTATCCTGGAGGAAGTTATCCTTATTATCATCACACAATGCCACACTGACTGGCAATGAGTTAGTGCGCTCCTCTGGCCCTCGGCTAACTCTCTCTCTGCTCTTCATGGACTGTGGTGCACAGAGCAGGTTTGACCGCCACAGTCCACAATACAGACTTCTTATTGTTATCTAATAATGTTTTGTATGTTATTAACATCATTCACACTACGTCCGGGCTGTCTTCAATCACTCTATTCTACTTGATGTTTTGCCAAATTAAAACATGTTTAATATTTTCATGGGTTTTTAGTCTTTATAATGAAGTTCAAGGACATGAACATGTAAACAATGTAGGGAACTCCTGAACCTGAACAAGTCTCGGTTCTCTTGTACTGTGGGAACGGAGGAAGAACTGGTGGAGTTGTGGAGTGAAGAAGAGTCTGTGTTTAATTTGGTTTCTGATCCACCACCAAGCACTTCGTGAGAAATGTTAATTCCCTGAAATTCCTCCGAAGCCTCACTTAAAAAAAATTTAAAAAATAAAAGAAACTTTTTTTATTGATTTTTTTATTTCCTAGACCTGTTCCTTTCACTTAATTGTTTTGTCTCTGGCCTAAAGGAGTTAACTACCTTTTTTGTTGACTGCATGGATGCTGAAATGCTTTTGACCAGCTTAAGGTATGTTTTTGCATATATTTTGTTGGTTTAGCTGGTCCTGCCAGCTTGTGATGCTCACTCTAGCTGGTTTATGCATTGAAGTTCCAGTAAAACTGAAACCAAATCAATGCACTTGAGTATGGAGTGTTATAAAGGGGAAGTATGAAAAGCAAAGGGCATAAATCAGTTAAGTTTTTTGTCATGTGTTATGCATAAAGATAAATGTGTGCAGCTTGACAGGCTGGTTGCACCAGCAGGTCAAACCATCAAAGACCAGCAAGAACTCACTCAGGACCATTTAAGTCCATCTTAAACCAGCTAAAACAAATTAAAACCAGTTAAAACCAAAACTTTTTTTCAGCAGGGAGGGAAGATAACAAGATAAGATAACAGACAAACTGGCAAGGAACAAAGGGAAACACACAGGTACATATACACAGGGAACTAATGAAGACAACGACATACAGCTGAGGTAGGTGGATACAGGGAAAAGGAAGTGTGGCAGGAAACACAAGGGTGGAGCTAACGAGACTAAAACAGAACAGGTGTGCAGGGAAGACTCTAAAAAGGAAGGACAAATGAGACTGATGAAAGACAGGTGAAAGTTATCAGGGAAACAGAAGGGTGGGAAAACACACAAAGACAGGAAGTACAACCAGACATGACACATGAGGATAGATACTCCAAAAATAAAACAGGAAGCAGAGCACGAACAACATGAAAACATAACAAAACCCCAAAACAAAGTCCATGATATAACTCAAAACCTAAGATGGTAAAACATATTTCTTAAAGAGAGTTTAGCATTATATTTTCCACCAGGAGCAGGATGGGAAATAATGTCAAAGGAATCTAGTTGTAATGTTGCAAAACTGCAAGATCAACAGTCTTTGCATAATTTTATGTGTAAGTAAAAACTCATATTGTCTCCGGATGTAACAGGGTGTCAGACTTCTAAACGTCTTTTCAAAGTCTTTTAGTGTATCGTAGGCATTAGTGCACTCACCAAGGATAACGATTTCACACCAAGTGTTGTCTGACCTCATCAAAAGGTACAAGTGTTTATAGCTGTTTGAAGATGGGAAGAAAAGCCTGACACAGAGGTGCAGGAAGCAATTAATCACATTAATAGAGATAGAGGTGCAAACTTTTAGGCAGTGTGTCCTCCACGGCATTCAGCTGTGCACAAAATCATTCAAAGAAACAATTGCGTAAAGTACAAAATAAAGAGCTTGAATGAGAAGTTCAAATTCTGCCTTCTTCCTAGACCCCATAAACCTGGCTATTCACTGTGTAAAGTAGATGTATATATCAGATTGTTGGTTTCACAAAGATACAAAAGTAACAGGTGCAGCCCGACACTAATTCAGACACCTAAGTGGTGTAGAAAGACAGGGTTACAGATGCTGTTTGTTACCTTCCAACACTTCTTGTTGGACGATCAAAGTGCATTTACTCAAGGTCTGTACTGAGGTACTATATTGATGCACTTCACTTTCATATTTCTATTTTCTCTTGCTTTATACTCCACTACAATTCAGAGGGAGTATTCTACTTTTACTACACTAACTACACTAACTACTTTAAGTTTTGGGTTATTTCAATCTGTAAAATCTGAAGCATTATTTGGTGCACAAAATCTTGCCATTGAGCAATGCCAGTTCTTTAATGACTTCTTAAAATTTTACTGTTAAAAAAATGACAAAATATGCCAGCCCTGTTTTGCAGCAATTGATTGTCTCAATTTATAGACATCCCATTCAACAGTTTTTCTGAACAAATTCACATTTTAGAGTGTACTTAATGTTGTCTCTTTTCCAGCTTGCACACACTCAATAAGAGAAATCTGAGATAGTGAGTAGTGTGGAATTGCAACATACTGGCCTGGTGTGTGTTAGCACAAGAGTGTCACAAAAAAATAGATTTTGATTTTATTTAATTTTTTTAAAATTATATCTTTCAGTGGGTTAAGTCCAGGGAGATTCATAAATAAAAACATTAACCTTCAGGAATCAGCCAGAAGTTAAACATCTGGGTTTATGAGAGAAGGTCTACACAACAAGCGTAATTTACATAAATTCTCTTCTGAGCCACTGTGAAAGAAAAGATTAGATGGAGCACAAAATAAGTGGAAGATCACAATAAAGCAGAGTACTAAAATATGATCCTTGTGGGTATTTAATGACTGTACTGCAACATTTTGGTTATGGCCTTCAAAAATCCATTTCCATCAATCCCCAAACATGAGCTAAATACTGCTTTTTTATTATTCTTTGCTACAGGCGCATATGTCTGTTAATGCAGGACACAAAGCCTGGCCTGGTTGTTTAACTCCACTGTCAAATGGTGTTGTCATTTGTCTTTATATTAGTGGATTTTAAGAAGTGTAATGAAGCATCGAAGTAAGAGAGTAGGTGTTGCTGTCCAGTCAACTTCTCTCAGAGCAGAATGTGTCTCGCGTTCTCTCTCTGTCCTTCCTCATGGTTAATCTTATAAAAACGAACGGGACTTTGGCATGAGGCCGAGCAGAGTGCCATCCTCTGCCGCCGGCTGTAGATTAGCATAATGTTTTAGAGTTTAATGTGTGTGCCTGTAAAATTGTGTGTGTGAGTGGGTGTTTGGGTGTGTGCATGCATGCATGCCTGTATGTGTGCATATTGTGGATTTACGTTGGTATGTATGTGTGTGCATGCATGTACAAAAAGTATGCCTATGCTTGTGTGTGTGTAAGTGAGGTGTTGAAGTGTGCAAATATGTACGTGCATGTATACTTTCCTGTCAGTCTGTGTGTGTGTGTGTGTGTGTGTGTGTGTGTGTGTGTGTGTGTGTGGTATGTATGCTCAGTGCTCTCCAGGGAGCAGTGGTGGTGGTGGGAGAGGAGGGCTGGAGGGAGGCTGCTGGCCCAGCGGGAGCCTCCAGATGTGGGGCTACTGAGCTGACAGGCCTGGGCCCCTCTGGGCGTATGTGTGCCAACCACAACCTCTCTCGCTCTGCAGCAGCCCCTTCTGCGGTCTGGTTATGGTGTATGGACAAAGACAAGAGAGAGAGAGAGAGAGAGAGAGAGAGAGAGAGAGACTTTGGGTCATGAAAAATGAGAAAAACGGGAAAAAAGAGGGGAGGTAAAGAAAGGGCAACGTAAGAGATAGACAGAAAGTAAAATTTTAACATACAGAAGCGTCTCAAAATCCAAGCTGATATGCATTGCTTCAGGACAGTGAAATGTACCGTCAGAAAAATAATGAATTGGAAGTTCAAGTTCAATGCTCAAATCCTACAAATTATTTTCCCTGTAGTTATGCAGGTGGAATCAGTACAGGTAGATTCCACTTTACTGACTTTCCGTCAGTCAATCTATGTCAAAGGTGACTTCCAACAACTCAAAAGCGTCCACACTCACTGATCACATCCTCTTTATTTAAAAAAAAGATGTCAACACATGCACGTGGTGGGATGAAGCAGCATGGTCCTTATGTTTAAAAAATAGCACCTGCAAGGAACGCGGCCTGTGATGATGGTTACCATTAGGCAACAAAATCACAGATGGTTAGGTTTAGGCAAAAGAGGCATGTGGTAAGTGGCAGAAATGTAAAGAAAACACCACACAGGGAGCAAACTCTGGACTCTGTGGGACCAATCCACCCTATAAGCGCACTAGTGCTCCTTATATAACGTTATTTCTGCATTTTTATTTCTGATGCTGTCCTTCAGTGTTTCATGCATACATGACCAGTTCCGTCCAGCTGCATTCCCCTGTTCATGTTGCATGTGGATGTGCCCGGTGCTGTCCACCGGCGTATAATAACAACGCCACCAGTTATGTCCAAACGCATTCAGCCGTGTCCAGTTGGTGGCTTTTGGCGTCACGCTCATACGCTTGAAGCACTGGCAGAGTGGACGTATTTGACGAGTTCAGTCTGAGAACGGACTGGGAACATGTAATGGTCCCTGGGACTGCAGAGTCCATCTGAGAAGCACTTTTCTACACTATAGCATAACAAAGAAGTCACAAAGATCATGGCCCATGTAGCCAGAACAACATTACTAATTTCTCAATCAATTATTTATATAATTTGTCAGGCAAAAACAGTTTTTTTGAATCACATCCCATAAAGGACTGTAATCCAAAGGATGGCTGAAAGAATTGGAGTAAGGAAATCTAATAAATATTGCGGTCTTTATATGTTTCACATGAGGAAAGCACTAGACCTCAAACCAATCCAAAAGAACTACTTCACAGTCACCAGTAGAAGCTACTGCTTTACTGGGCAGTTCTAAACTTTATATGTGTCCAAGAACGTGACAATGGAACAAAACTGGGTTAAAGAAAACCATAGCGCCCATTTTAATTTTCCTGGTGAAAAAAGGGTTCAAAATAAAAGAAATACACACATTAACAAAGTAATTCATGAGCTGAGGCCTCCATAACAGCAGTGGTGGGCTGCCTTATGAATCGATGGCTCAGTGCAGCAAACACAAAGGATTTCTTTAAAACTTTTTTTTTTTTAATAGTAATAACCCCTCATAATCTTCTGTAGGGAGGCACGTTCAGAAACCCATGTGCAAAAGATTGCTCCCAGACACACAGATGCACACAGTTTATGGGCCTATATGTCTACACAAACACACACAAATACGACCCCTACTAAACACACAGTGTATTGTGTGTTGTGTACAAGCACTGTGTCGAGCCTGCAGCAGTTCTTCCACTGAATGTTATCTGCTCTTATCTGTATGTGTGACTGGCCCGGTAACACTGGGTCTGCTTCCTACACCTTATCACAGGGACAGGCAGCAACCCCCCCCCGGACACACACACACACACACACACACACACACATACACACAAACACACACATACACACACATATATGCACACATACCACGGCCAGGCTAAGTCAGCGGTAGAAAAGCTGCAAACTATCAAGAAAATGGCCATCTTGAGTTCACACAATAAGGAAGGTGAAGCATTGAAGATGGTGTCTTGACTGAAAAGGTAAGACGCACTTCACTTGTGCAGGAATGACATAGGTTCATATATCGCATGTTGTTGGAGGTTGTTATTTAGAAGAAGAAATGATTGGTTTCACTGCAACACTATGAAAGACGCTGTAGGTGGGAGAACTGTTCCCTTCAGATGGTCATCAAAAGGCAAATAACAAGGATCGTAAGGACAAATCAGCTACATTTTTACATTCAAGGCATAAAGAAATACTACACCTCACAGATGACCATTTTATATCAGTGTCTCAGCTCACATTATGCTGAATTTGTGAAGGAACATGTTTCTTTCATGCCTCCATGGTGAACGAAGAATCCAAAAACTGAGAAAATTACTGATGAATTTAAATTATTGGGGTGTTGTTTGTTTGGGTTGACTTTGCTGAATCTAATCTAACCCCTTTTAAACACCAATGTCACTTTGCAGAATTTCTAACTCTTAAAACGTTAAAGTCACACAAAAACACAATCTAAGTAATTGAGGCAGCAGTAGCAACAGCTCCCATGTTCAGCAAGTAAAATTACAGTTTGTCAGTGGTTGAGTGGCGTTGACAAAAAGGCCGTCTGTTTTGAAAGTGCTGAGAATCCAACTGGATACATGAGACTTGGATTACACTGCATGGGTAATGTGGGAGTTTGCAAATAGATGTTTTGAAGCTGTTGAACCCCTATGATATCAATTTGTCGAGAATTTCCTCTATTTTTTGGATTATTTGTTCACTTGTGCCATGCAAGGAAAACTTTTTTGGGGGGTTGTTTTCTACAAATTAAATGCAATACAGGGTTAATTAGTAATATACAAAAGGTCATTTTTGGGGTGGAATACTAAAACTCAGTCTGCACCAAGAACTAATGGTTTTCTCTCATCTAAGTCCCACATCTGTATTTGTGACTGGCCTGGTAAGTTTCTCAAATTTTATCGAGAAAGGGTGACATAAATTTTTACATTATTTTATGTTTACAACTTTTTTTTTCTATTTACATAGGCTTAGAGTTGAGTAGTCAGATCATGCAGATAGTTTGTAATATATTCCTTTGCCCCAATACAACTGAAATTAATGGAAATTTGTTTATGCTAGATGGACTTCGGTCTCCACCATTTTTAATCAGACTCATAACATTGGCATGCTCCAACCGAAGTGCTAATTTGATGGTCAAACAGCATCTGAACCTTTCTCCCTAAAATATCTGTATCCAACTATTTCTTTAACTTTCTGAAACTGACAACAGTCAAGGCCATTACACACAGCTACTGGCCAGGTGTGAGGAAAAAAGTTAAGTGAGTAGGGTTGTAATTCTCTGTAGCTTTCCTTTTTTTCATTGTTTACACCATCATTTCTTCCCCCTCTTATGTAAGTGCAATACTGTAAATGGCTTCCAGGAAAGATTGGCCAAAGGTGCGCACCATTATCCCCATGTTTAAACAATTATTGCGTCTTGGGTTTTCTATGCCCCACCCATGAGTGTGGCCATTCAGAACAACTATAAACACCCTGCCCTCTGACATGGGCAGATAAAGTAGCTCTTTTAGAGCATACCCCACCTTGATTCTTAAGTTCTAGTGAAAACTATTATTAAGACATATGCAAGAATGACTATTTAACTGTTTGAATAACTCAAGTTAAATTCCACTACTACAGCTACTCTACCATTACAGACCACTGTTCGAGACCATAAAAAATTAAAATTAAAAGAATTAGTTGTTTTCTTGTGAGTCATCGTTGCATTTGCAGCATCTTATTTGCCTCCAGACGTGGGTGTTTTTCAAAGACATGTTGCTTTGTTTCAGCTTGGAAAAAAGCTTTTGAAAAGCAGTTGTTTCACCGTTGTTGTTACAGAGACATTGCTACGTTTTCACAAGGGTGAGTGCCACTAAATGTGTTTTTTTAAAAAAAAAAAACAAAAAAAAACGAACCATTCACTGTGTTTCCAGCAAGGATAGTGCCATCCGTTTGTTTTTACCAAGACATCACTGCTTTACTAGCTGGGATTGTGCCAGAAAAAATACGTTTTTAAAAGCAAAAACATTATCTTTTCCTAACCATAACCAAGTGGTTTTTGTGCCTAAACCGAACCACAGCATTACTGAAATGTAAAATTTCAACTACTCTTTCAGACTACATAATAACGTACTAATGTAACGTATCTGTGGTTTGCAGAAATGTACAATGCCATATGCAAACCTTTTTATTACATAAGGCCAAAGGCAGAAATGTAAATATAGATATATAAAAACCTTGGCATGTCTATCAGCATGGTTAAATCTCACTTACAAGAAAAAAAGTACGCTGTTGTATGTTCATGTGCGCTGTTTTTTTATAACATTGCACTTACATTATGTGCATATAACATAACTTTTAACTTGTCAAATCTGTCTTATGCTCAATCCAAACATTTACGCTGTAGTTTAGATTAATTTATTAGTGGGCAATTGGCAATTTTGAGATATATACCAAGATATATACCAAGCAAGCAAACAAATAGGACAATATGCACCCTCCTTCACACAAGAAAAAATGGCAGGTTTTTTCCATAACAAACTATTTTATGTTCCTCCCTCAGTCTGCAGTTTCAATAAGGTTCATTTAAGTCCAGAAAGTTGAAAAACTGGAATTAAAATGGCACGCAATCAACTGCACTTATTCTTTCCAGACTTGTCAGACACCCTAAATATATCGAGTGAGCGACCAGTCTATATGGTTCCAAATTAAATGAAACAATGAAAAGAAATGAACTAAGAAATAATGGTAAAGGTAATGACACGATTTGGATGAGCAGGCTTAAACTTAGTCCATCTTCGGTCAGCCTAACATCA
>NC_056477.1:27445443-27569016 GCF_008729295.1 Plectropomus leopardus | reverse complement strand
CTATATATATATATAAGTATTCCAATAGCGCTCCCAATGAATGGTCCAGCTCCAAAAATAACAAAGCTATTTGTGGTGGCAAACATTTTAATCATGGCGGGGCGNAAAAAAAAAAAAAAAAAAAAAAAAAAAAAAAAAAAAAAAAAAACTATCGTGCGAACCCAGCATCAGTTTGATTGTCAGGGTTCGCCCCAAAAAAATTTATTTGTGGTGGCAAACATTTTAATCATGGCGGGCTGCCACAAATAAATGAATTTGGGGCAAACCCTGACAAACATACTTATCTTGGGCACACAAGATAATATCTTGTTCCCACCTTATAATAACTTATGCAGACAAGATAAGTTGTTGTCTTGTGCACCCAAAATAAAATATCATTTTTTGGGACTTTGGGTGCTCCATAGAATCAACACTATAGTTGGAAAAAATATTGATTGAGGTTAGGCTATTTCTGCCTTTTAAAACACAAATCTGAGGTCACCTAATCACTTGTTATTTTGTTGTCACTCAAGTGATGTGGAGGCATACTGAATGCTCCCTTTGCCTTGAAACACCAGCAGCATCTTGACCTGTTGTTAAATTCTAAATATAGCCACCATTTACCGTTTTTTTATAGACACTTTTCAGTTGACCTCCATGGTGCCTGTCATAGTAAACAGAAGAGTGGTGATGTCACTTAAAAACCTCTCTATTCTTAACTGTTTCTTCTAGATATTACATCACAAACAAGTCTTGTTTTTTTGCTCTATAGTTATGTACAATTTTTCAGGGGAAGCGGCGACCTTCAACTTATAAGTAAAATTGCGGAGCAGACAAATATTGAGTTGTACCTGGTATCATTAACAACAATATGAGGATTCAGTCAACATATGGTTTAAGAAGTATTGCTAAGATGATTTACCCACTCTTGCCTTTTTCACTCTATTGTGTCCATTCCTTGGGTTTTTGGGGGGAAAAAAAGAAAAAAAATATCCCTGATCTCCCTCCTCACCTTATAATTTCCACTTTACAGCACCTGTACAAAATGAGATCAGTCCAGCTTGTTGCTCAGAGGAGCTCCAGCTCCAGTTTTAGATGACTCGAAAGGACTTTAACCAAAACCACTGCAAGAGTGCCGATCAGCACCTTTGGTTCTAAAGTAGTCCTAAGAATCAGTAATCACATTTTAGACCTAAACATTCAATACGGCTGTCTAAGTTGTTTCAGAATTGTAGCCCTGATGAGGAAAAACCTTGCAGAACATGTTTCGGTCTCTACTGGTATAAGCGGTTTTGGGAATTGGTCCAAGGCATTTGTTCAGCTTGGCTCAAGATATGACTTCCGACCTCATCCCCAACCCATAGTCATATAATTATGCTGATATATAAGCAAAGAAATATAGTCGTGTATGGTAAGCCCTTAAGCTGAGTTGATTAATGAATTGTCTGTCAGACTCTATAAATGCGTTTTACTTTTACTGTCTTGACCCTAAGTTTCAGTGTCCAGAAGTAATTCTGACATATACAATGAATTTATTAAAATGTTACAATTAAATCGGTTAATTTTAAAAACAGATGTTTGTTTTCTGACTTGAAAACCACATAACAGTCTAAAGGGCCGTCCACACCAAGAACGATAACTATAACTATAACTATAACTATAACTATAAAAATCGTCCCAACTCAAGTGCATGACGTAGTCAACACAACAACTATAATGACAACAAAAGTGGTGAAGGATATTGTATGGATCACTCCTAGAGCGATTTCATGAATGATAGAAATACTAACAGCCAATCAGAATCTGTCTTATTTAGAAGTCACGTTCAACAGAGATTCTAACATCTAATTTTGACCAAAAAACATATGTTTTTATGTTGAAAGAGATGTATGGAGTGCGTAGTGCATGTTCTGTCTTGCTGTTTACAGAAGGTTATCATTCATCAGTGTGGATGCTTACATCATTATCGATATAGTTATGGTTATAGTTATAGCGCTCGATGTGGATGGCCCTTAACCCTTTTGCCTACAAAGAAACTATCTCATTGTACTCTCTTGTCTCTCCTCTAGCTACCATCATCAGCGCTCCCTCCAGTCCGGCCATATTAGAGCCAAATCCTGTGCAGCCCTTCAGCCCTCCTCCAGCCAGCTCCTGGCACGTCACGGCATCATGGGAAGACATAATAATCCCACTACTGGCAGATGTGGGGCTCTCCTTGCCCCTCCTGTGTTGCTCTGGTGTCGGAGCAGGTGCTCTGATCCCACTGCTCCCAGCTCCCACGCTGCCTCCGACAGCACCAGCTCGCCTTTTAGGTGGCGGACCCCAGAGAAAGGCGTGGGCAGGCTTGTAGTGCTGGCGGGCAAAGCGGAGCAGGCGTCTGCGGGTGGCCGGCAGGCGGATGGTGTAGACGTAGTACTCCAGGGCGCTGTGCTGCATGTTGGGGAGGGTGTTGTGGCACAGCGACTCCTCCAGGAACAGACGAACCAGTGGAGCCTTGAAGGCCTCGTAGCCCAGCTCGCCCAGGGACTTCAGGATTCGAGTGATCCGCAGGTAATTGTGCTGGGACCTTGAAAACACAAAGCAGGGGTTGATGATTTTTCACTATAACTAGCCAAAATACTCCTTGGAAAATTGCAACCTTATATCAGTAATAATGGAGATATTAAATCATACCGAATGGCTCTGTAGAATAACCCGAGTATGAATTTAATCAGCAAAATATGCTGCAAACTAGAATTTACGCCTTGAAATTGATGTGCCTCCGTGCACCACTCACATTGCAGTTACAGTTTACACCAATCAGTATTAATTTCGTTGCTGAGAACTATGATGAAAATTATTCACCAATGACCTTTTTTCCATGACCAAAATGAAACGATGTCAAGCTAAAATTAGATCTTGATAATGAAAACCGTGATGGAATCAATGTTTAATTTTCGTTGACGAGACAGGACGAGGTGAAAAATGTCAGTGGTGGATCATCATTTAAAATGAGATGATAGGAAAGACAAACAAACAGAGCAATTATTTTAAGCAAGTATTTTCTAATACAGTATCAGCAGCAGTGTGAGACTGGAGACTGGCTGTGAACTCCAGTAAATAGTCTATACCAAGATGTTTTGCAAGCCGTCAGAACAATGGAGCTGTTGGTGTGAGTTGTGGTTGTATTTCAAATAATCAGCTGAGTTTGTCTGACTGTGGATGATGGAGCTGTTGATGGATTTTCGGAGTTTGTTAGTGGCAGTGATGGCCATTATGTACTAACGTTAGCTCCACTTGTTAGCCGGTGAACAACAGTGGAAAGAGCAGCGGGCTCTCTTCATATCTGTTCCCCTGCTCTTTTTTTTTCGATAATTTCTTAGGAAAACTATAAAATCAATCAAGTCTTTGTCTTCTGTGTGCATCAAGCACTGTGACTAGCTGTTAAACACTATGATGTCCCCGCTAAAATAAGAAATTACTCTCTCTGTGGCAGCTACACAAAACAGGTCTGGACTGTCTTAATAAGGTTCATTGTTTGATGCCGTTTGACAGGCAGAAAGGAGCCTCTGTTATCTGTGAGAAAAGCTGTGCTGTATGGAAACAGTCTGAAGTCAGCTCAGTTTTCACTGAAAAAAGTTTAGATCGAAACACCGACTGTGAGAGGATCTGAGTTTTAACCAACATTTACACTGGAGAGGAGGCAGACATCTCTACAGCCGATATCACCAACACTCGGCAGCTCACACCAAAACTATCTAGATTCATACATAACATTACAGGTAAGAGGAAAAATCTGATTTTGTTTTTAATTTAAGATTGAACTGTCCCTTTTAAAAATCTAACATGACAAAAATGACACAAATATTCATAAGAAAATTACACCAATCCATCTACAGTTGTTAAAAGAGTGAATAAACTTATATACATTATCAGCAAAAGACTAAACCTGAATCAGAATCAGACACTGAAATGAACCCTTTGACACCTGAGTATATCGACTTGATTTCTTTCAGAAAAAAAAAAAAAATGGAGCATCTTGACAAGAAAGCGCCAAAAAAAATTACTAAAATGTTAAAAGAAAATTACTGGAAAATAAGAGAAAAAGGGAAAGTAAGAATCAAAACCAAAAATGAGAAAATTGCCTGAAGAAAGTACTAAAAATTCAACAAATATATAATTATAAGAATTATAACTACAGTTTTCTAAACAATTTTCTCTCAAAACTTTTCTCTATTTCCCCTACAAATTATTTTGCAGTTGCAGGACATTTCTTGCCAAGATGAACATTATGTTTGTCCCGTGTTTTTGAAAGACATCAAACCACAATTTTCTCAGGTTTTAGTGGTTAAAGTGATTGTGAAAGGCACTTGAATGCAGCACTAGAGAACTGATGCTGATCTAGGTGTTAAAGGGTTAACACCGCATAACTCACAGTGTTGACATTGACTCGCATTTTGAGGTGTCTGACAATAGAGCGCCCTAATTATGAAGAATCTGGTGGCTGTTTGGCTCGAGAGCAATCTAGAAACCACAGTGCACCACATGCAAAAACCACTGTGCATATTTGATGGGATATTAGAAGCAGGAGAAGGGAGAGGAAGTGTACTGAGCAGCTGCTTTATGCTGCAGAATGAGTTGTTTTTAATGAGGTTTGGATAATGGCAACACTTAGCATCAGATGCTAAGGTTTAGGGGTGGTTTGTGACTTGAGGAGGTTATAGAAGTAGTACTAAGGAGGTGGTTCTTTGGCAAGAAAATGCAATGACTACTCTAAGGCCATGAAACTACCCAAATAGGATGAAAAAAGACAAAAATCACTCTTTAAATGACCCTTTAACCATCTGTTTGTTGAAGGAAAACCAGTCTCACATTAAGCTGCTGATGAAAGAACATTTACGATGTAGTGGAGTCAAAATAACTGCCTTGCTAAATGGCACAAAAGCAGCAACCAAACCATAAGTCGACACAAACTCTGACTGCATTTTTTTTTACCCATAAGCTGCTGCACAGCGGGTTTATGTGTATGTTTGTATGTGTGTGTGCTCACTCATTAAGGTGCTGGAAGCGCTCTTGCCAGTTGGAAGCCCGAGCAACATTCCCACTCTTATCCAGCAGTTTGACGCCGTAGAAGTCCAACATCAGGGAATAGGCCGCCAGGAATCTGCGCTTAGCTTCCCGAGTGCTTTGGAATTCCTGACGGGAGACAAACCCAGCAGATCAGAGAGCAGCAAACAGGTACAACATCACCCAAAAATAACATCAGGGACACATCTGCACCCATTAACAATCTGATGTACATAAATTCCAGAAAAAAACAAAATTCAAAAAGGGAAAAAAAACTTTTGGCTATACAAATGCAATTAGGACACATTTAAGTGGTTCAGGTCAAAGTTGAAATTAATAATCCTCAAAGCGATGTCAAATTTAGCAAGAAACACATGAGTATTTCACTAAGTTTTTGTTACCAACAAAATCCAAGGATTTTTTTTTTTAGATAGATTTTTAGTGATTTTTGAACTTTAATAGCACAGTGCTCTCCACATTCTACAATACATCTAAAAACAGACAAAAAAATAAAATAGTAATTACAATAACGATGATAATAATAGTAACAATAAAAGATAATAAGAACAGACAATAATTACAGTAATTAAAATAAAGACAAAATAAAGAAAAAAAAACAAAACAAACCATATATACCCATAAAAGGCAGATACTTTAAGAAATGTGACTAAGTTCTCTCAAATAGACCATCGTCCTCCTTCACGCGTGCCATTAGTTTTCTAAGAGTAAATTTCGCGGTGCCACTGCGTGACTGAGGGAAGATTGTCACTTATCCACTGCTTTATAATACATCTCCTAGCAAGCAGAAGGAGTTTGACACACAGTTTATAGCCATATTTACTCAACCATGTTAAAGACTTATGTGATGAGGAAGCACAAACCTATCAGACATGCAACAAGCAACTCTGTAGTCAATGCATGTGCTGTATATATGTCCTCATGTGTCTTACTTTGATCTCGTCCTGAGTCAGTTCATGTGCGTAAAAGTTGAGCCCTTGTTCTCTTAACGGGAACAGCCTGCCACAAGGGAAAGAAATAAAAAAATGACATAAGATTAAATGGGAATAGATTTTTAGATGTGATGAAAACACATATCATAACAGCTGTTACTGCTGACACTGTAAAATACAGAGAGTTAGTACCACTATTGCTCCCTAATACAGGTCTACAGCTTGGTGGACTTGGTGGACTTGGTGGACTTGGTGGCTGGAAATTACAAAAAAAATCCTTTAAGAGCCACTATTCCATTTGCTATGATTATGATAAGATAACTTGCTATAATATCAGCGATACCCTACAGTCATTAACGTTTTGATGTAATAGACTAGCATGTAGGCTTGGGCTGTATCTTGGTATTACAGTATACCGGGGTATCTAGAAATCCCGAAGGTATGTTTGTCAATACCCTCATAAATACAGGGCCTCCTTTTTCTATAAAGCTAATTGCATTTAGTGCACACCATGCACCACCAGAGCTGGTCTCTGCTGGTAGAACAGGCAGCTGAGCTGAAAGACACTGTGACAAATTAGTGCTGAAGGTTTAGGTTATAGGACTGTAAACAGCTGGTGGCAAGCAGGCAGAGTGAGACCGCTGGAAATAACAGCATGTTTTTTACATCTAACTTGGGAAAGTGAAGATTAATTTTGACCAAACCGGAGCTGGTGATTGTTGTAACAGTGGACTTACTAACTAGATTATTAGCAAGAGTAACCAAGACAGTATGAATGAGTTTTATTTTGTTTCTGTGGAATTTAAATGAGGTTTGTTTTATGGTGAGTTAACAAGGCAAGTAAGCCTCATTAGTCTTAAGAGAAAGATGAATTCAAGAGGTGTTGAACTACAGATCTTAGAGGCTCACAACTTTTTAGCCAGTGATAAAACAATCTAACACTGTCTGGATAAGGCGTTTAATGGTTGGAGCAATAGCAATTGTGGGTCTCTTTTTGGTCAAACAAGACTCCATTTAAGTAGTTCATTTCTTGTGTATTGATTCAGCATATTTTCACATGCATTGGAATGTTGCAGGTTACAAATGACTTACATATCCACTCTGTGGTACTTCTTTAATATGTGGAAGCAGGTCCTGGATGCTTCAGAGTCCAGGCTAAAGTTAGCAGCTCTGTTCTGCTCTAAATTAGATTTGGGGACGTTTAAATTCCTGCAACTTCAGCCAAAATTAAGATAGCAATAATTTTGCCAAACATTTTAGTGAGTCCTCATTCTGGAATCTTCATGTCTTGTAATAACCTTAAAAGGGAAAAATGCAGTTATGCTAACCACAAAGAGTTTTAGCTTTAGGTAGGAGTTGACTAATTTTTTTTTTTTTTCAGAGCCTACACTGATTATTGGTGCTCGATGAGACCAATAACCAATATTTGCAACCACTATGTATTTGCAATAAAAATTAAAATCTTTCTGTCAATATTTAGAGTCTGGAATATAACAAACACATCATTTGGTTTAAATGCCTTTAGCAAATGTTTAATCAAAACTGAAACTTTCAGCAACATATACAGCAAGTTCCCGGCAACGTCACTCTCTTTTCACTTTTTACTTAATTATTTTTATCTGCAATCATTAAAATAAAATACCTATACAGATAATCAGCAAAATGCCAAATATCAGCCCGGATAATCGTCCAGGACGACAATCTGTTGACTCCTAGTCAGGTTTTCTTATGTGCAAATTGAAAATGCGTATAAAAAGGAGGATGGAAACGCAGCCCGTTCACTACAGGAACTAAAGCAAAGTTTCACATTCATTTCATCCCTTCAGGAAGTATAGCTAATAAAATCCTCACTTTATTTCTGGTGACATTTATTTAACAGCTCAACAGAAGAGAGCAAGCTTTTGACATGTCAGTCACTGTGGCTTTCAGCATGCAATTAACAAAACAGTCACTGAGAACTTTGTGCAATCAGGTATAGGGCAAATGGAAATGAAAAAGACAGATGAAATGTCTCACCACTGAATGTAGGTGTGATTGTGCTCCAGTTTGTCATAGTCGCCTCTCCACTTCGTTAGAATCTCCTCTATATAGATACCTGAGAAGAGACAGGGAGTCATTAGCTGCCAAACACATTTCTAGTCTGTGTGTGTGTGTGTGTGTGTGTGTGTGTGTGTGTGTGTGTGTGTGTGTGTGCGTGCGCACGTGCGTGTGTGTGTGTGTGTGTAAGTGTGTCTAAACATTGGATCAGTCCACTAATCTGCTGGTCTCTCCCAGTCAAACATGACCTTTAGCCAAACAAAACTTACTAAGCCCAAAGCCAACATTTCTTCTCTCCACTGTGGCAGGAGGTCTACATTCACAGTGTGTGTGTCTGTGTCTGTGTGTGTGTGTGTGTGTGTGTGTGTGTGAGAGAGAGAGAGAGAGAGAGAGAGAGACTGTGTGCGTCAGATCTCACCATCAGGAACTAGAGGGATCTTGTTCAGGTAGAAGCGCAGGTTACGGTACTCGTTGGGCTGCCGGGACTTTCTGAAGTTCTGCAAGCACACACAGATCAGAGAGGTCACACTGGGGGTCTGCAGTATAGAGAAACCATCTATGCACTGTATCTGTGTGTGTGTGTGTGTGTGTGTGTGTGTGTGTGTGTGAGTATACCGGGTAGCTGTGACGGTATTTGTAAAGGTCCCTGGCAGCGTAGGAAACTCCTCTTCATCTTTGGAACGGACTCTGGAGAATCAGACAGCTGAGAGAGGGAGGAAGAATGCAAGAGAGAACGAAAAGACAGGAAGACAGAAACAAAGAATGAAAGACAGAAAGAAAAAAGTAAAAAGGGAAGAAGTAAAGAAGAAAATAGAAAAAGGAAGAGAGGGAAAAAGGAAATAAGAAAAGAGGGAAGGGGGAGGAAAAAAATAGTGGAGCGAAGGACAGAAGGAAAAAAAGGAGTGAAAGAAAAAGAACAGAAAAAATGCAAGGGAAGAAGGAAATGGAGGAGGAAGAGAAAAGGGAAGAAAGACAATAAAGGAAAATAAAGAAGGACATAAGATAGGCATAAAGAAGAAAGACATGAGGGAGAGAGGAAGAAAGGAAGAAAGAAAGAAGACAGGGAAATAAGTAAAAAGGAAACACAAAAAGAAGGAAAATGAAAGGAGGAAAAGAAGAAAAGAAAGAAGGAAAAAGGAATGGAGAAGGGAAAGAAAAAAACAGAGAGAAAAAGAATGAAAGAAGGAAAATGGGAAAAAAGAAGGAAAGAATAAAAGGAAGAAATGAGGGAAAGAAAGAGACAGAAAGACAAAAGGGAGGGAATAAGGAAAAGAAAAAATAAGGGACAAGGGAAAGACGAAAGGACAGACAATAGATTGAAAGAAAGGAAAGAGGGAAGGAAGGAGGAAAGAAAATCAGTTTAAATGCAGATCTGAAGAAGCAGCAGCCCGTGTTTAACAGATGCAGTCCAGCACTCGTCGGCCGCTCAGCTGAATTAAAAGCACTGACTTTGCTTTTGAGGTCGATGGCTGTCATTGTCCATTTCTTCCCAGCAAAGGAGGACAATTCACATCAGCGCTGCCATGCAATCACTACGAAAGGACGCTCCAAACTAGATCTGATTCTCAAATCAAATCTGGGCCACGCTCATTTCCACCGGTTAGAGAGGCTGCTAAACTGGGCTGCATCCTCTTACATCTCACCACATCTATCTCTACCAAATATAGGACAATAACAAAATATAGGTATAATATAGTTTTTAAAAAAAACTTCACCAAATACTGATCAAGGCTTTTTAATGCTGATTAAGGCATTATTTTTAGATTAATGAATTCAGTGCCTTTAAAGGATCCACATGAACCCCACAGACGATCCCTCGCCCAAAATTAGCCTAAATTTGGAGCGTTATTTAGCCTCCTAATCCCGACAAGCTATGCCAACAGGTTGGTACTAATAAAAACTTAATTCATTTAAAATCACTGCATTGACTTATTTAAAAATATTTTAATTTTGGTTACATGCACTTTTCTATTTGTCTTTTCTTTCCTTGTGTTTTATTTGATTTTACAGAAAAAGAAAGATGAGCATTCATTTTACAATTATGCCCTTTCCTCTACCCGCTCAAGCTTACCATCCGCAACCACCCTCTACCCCATGGTGCGAGTATCTAAAGAGAAAAAGTAATAATAATAATAATGATGATGATGATAATAATAATAATAGTAACACCTTAGTGCTTTCTTTAAAAAATGAGTGCATCACAGTCTATGGAAGACAGTAATGTATGCCTCCAATTAATTTTTTCATGGGGGTCCAGTGAGGAGGGGGAGGCAGCAGTTCTTTCAATGTGGCCATGGCCCCCTCTGGCCCCCCTTGGGGACGCCACTGGTAATCATGACAAAAATTACCATTGAAGCAAAATCTAACAAAAAATGCTTCAGTGATTTACAGTTTCTCAAATAGCCCTGTTATATCCTGCTGACTTTAATTTTCTGAAAATGTGAAACAGTTTAATAATAAACAACTACTCAGTCAACTGTTCTAATAATTCAGGGCACTGGGACCATTATCACTATTCTCTCATTTATTTATTTTACGAAGCAGAAGGCAGGCGGTGGATGTCTTCTAATAGAAAAAGCAATAATGGGAATAACCCACTGGCTTTGATAATTAACTTACACAATGATGTGTACAGTATGTAGTCAATAATACCCTCCTTGCAGGCATATCAACCCTATATAATGATGTTGACCTACACCACCTGCATCATACAGTGTATAAAATAAGATTTAATACTTTTAAAATTTGCAATAAAATTCCTCACAGCAGTCTATCAGTTTGTCTCAAATTTGATATCAAGTTTACAGTTGGTTCACTGCTGCCCATCACTTGTGTACTTGGTGAAAGTGGCAGTAACAGGGTGAATATTACAAAGAGGTGCTGCTTGGTGGATTAGATGCCACAGTGAGGAGAACTGGATCTTATTTTTCCTTACACTGTAAAATCTGACAAAATGATCTTACTTACAATTATATTGGAAACCGACCAATTTATTTAGGTTTACTTTATATCGAATTGTTAAGTTTACCCAAATTTAGCCGTATTTACTTTTTTTTTAAGTTGTTGCAACTTAAAATGACAAGTAGAATTATTTTGTTCTTTCTAAGTGTTAGCAACTTCTGTAAACCAAGTAAGTCTGACTTCACTTGGTCATGACAAAGAGGACTTTGCCAATGATGAAGTTAGGAGATCTGAGAGTTCTGTTTTTGTTAACATGTTTAATAAAATAGAAATATGACTGAATAGTTTGCAACTGGCAGAATATAGATATTTAGCACAGTGAATTTGTTTAAGTAAAGTTGCTGAAACTTAGAAAGATAGATTTAATTTTGAAGTTTTTCATTTCCAAGAAGTTCCAACAACTTCACAAAAATAATTGAAGTAAATTTTAACAGGTAGATGTAAATCAAACAAAAATTCAGACTAATGTCTATATTTACTCACATTTTTCAAGACAACAAACTAATCTTAATCTATGTTTACTTTATATCAAATTGTTAAGTTTGCTCAAGATGTAGCTGTATTTATTACATTTTGTGTAGTTGTTGCAACTTAAAAATGATAAGTGGAATAGTCTTGCTCTTTCTAAGTATTAGCAACTTCAGTAAACCAAGTTAGTCTGTACTAAATTGATCACGACAAAGATGATTTTCCCAATGTTGAAATTGCTGCGAATTCTGTTTTGCTAACATATTTAAGAAAATACAGATATGACTGACTAGTTTGCAACTAGCAGAATACAGATACTTATTATTATTATTATTAATAATGATAATAATAATAATTGATAGGACTTATAAAGCGCTGTTCTACATACATACATAAAATTCAAAAAGAAAACAAATACAGATACAAAATAAAGAATACCAAACACAGTAAAGTTGGTTTACTGAAGTTGCTGAAACTTAGAAAGTAAACTTCATAGTAATATTCAGACTAATAGCTTATATTTAATAACATTTTTCAAGGCAATCAGGTTCCTATTTATTTTTTTATTTTTTTTAAGTAAAGTCAGCATGTCAGGTTTTAAAGTGTATCACCGCGGCAGCTTAAAAAGTCATATTTTTGAATGAAGTTTGGTTAGCAGTATTCTCGCCTCCACAGGACCGGCAGCATGATGGGCTGCTCGGTTGCCCTCTCTGTGTCCCGGCCTTGTCAATAATGCGCGCTGCCGGTGGCACACACCTTAAAGCACCGTGTCCCCGGTGCTGTGCACCGGTTCTGCCCCTTATCGTGTAATCGAATGCATACTGTCTAATCCTCTGTGTACCTGCGGGGACGCGTCCTCCGGGTCTCCGGCGGCCCGCTCGCTCTCCGCCGGGCTGACGGACTCGGAGATGCCGCTGTCATCTTCAGCCGCCGGCTCATCGCTGTCGGAGTCCGACCCCCACGTCGAGTCGCATTCCTCAACGGTGCTCGGCTCCTTGAAACGCCAGATGCCCAACAGATTTCCCATTTAAAAAACACGCAACACCTGCTCTCTTCTATTGTCCTCTGCGCTGCACTAAATACTACATCATTTTCCTCACAGCCTGGTGTTTAGTTTCGCAGAGCGCTGGGCTCACATTGCCCTCAGAGCGGAGCTTTTAAATGGCAGAAAAAGGGGAATTTCCAGATCAGCACCGATGATGCGTGTTTGTGTATGAGGGGTGTTTAGTGCCACACACCAACGGGAGGAGGTCTTAAAGCTGTACACTGTCAATTCTGAGCTGAAACAGTGGGCAATTAACCCTTTGCAACCTTTTTTTCAAAACATGGGAGGAAAGAAATGAGCAGTGACAGAAGAAATGACCCCTAAAATTGCCACAGAAATTAGTGAGAAGAAAAGGTACAAGAAAATGACCTGAAAATTAGTAAAAAAAAAAAAAAAAATTAAAAAAAGTGGACAGTAGGCTAGTGGCTGTTTCAGAGAATGTATAGTGTGTGTATGGAATGAGGCTGCTCATTGTCAAAAGTAAATGTTGTCTATGTCCCAAATCCGAAACTTTGAGTTTTGATTCCCAAACAAGTCATAATGTGCTCTTCACCAAATGTAATGCTATTTTAAAAAGAGTAATGATATATATTTAAAAATCATCTTTGTTCTTTTTTAAATGTGTAGCCTGTTTATTACTCAAAACAAGTTAAATGAAATTTGTGACGTTGTTGTCATTCTTAACCCTCACACATTGCATACTGCAGTTCATACTGCAGATTATGTTTATTAAAATTAAATTATCTTTGCTACCATTTTCCCAACTATTCAGTAACTCTACGTTACTTCTTCATGGTTCTCTTCTGCAACCAGATTGGTTCAAACAAAGAAGTATGGATCTGGAGAATTAAATGTTGACTTGTGAAGAATGAATATCTTTAATGCTTTTTCATAATGTACTTTTTAATCTTTGGGCTTGCAGGAAGGTATCAAGTATTTTCAAGTCAAAAAACTCAAGTCTAAGTAAGGTCACAAGTCATTGGTGTTAAAGTTCTAGTCGAGTTAAAGTCTTATTTAATTTTGTCAAGTCTTAAGTCATCAAATTTTTGACTCAAGTCCACACCTCTGCTACCTTTTTTACTTTTGAACTGTTGGATTTTTCCATTACCTTTGTGTCACTGTGGCACCCTGATAAGTGTGGATTTAAAAAAAAACAAACATTATGTATATATGTATGTATATATATATAGTTTATGTTACAGGACTCATATTTCAGGTTTTACACATTAAAAACACAGCAACTGTCTAAATCTAGAAATAATAACAATTCTGTTTTTAAGAATTATATATAAAAGGAACTGTATATTTTATATGGTCCTCTAAGGCCACTGGTAACATTTGTAACCAGTAATTTTCTAGTCTCGATGTCACTGACATGTCCCTTGCTTCTCCTCATCCTGTTAGCTTGTGGCATTAATCACCCTCCATACATGGATAGTCCCGGTAACAGCAGCATCAGGACCAGAACTGCGTCACGTGACGCCGGGACAGGCGCGAGGAGGTTACGGTACCCGCCCCTCCCGCTCTCTCCCCACATTACAATGTCACTCCAGGAACGAAAGGAAACTGTTAAGGTTCCCTTTTTGCATAATTCAGGCTATATTTGAATTTTACAGTGTAATGGGTTTAACTTTGCAGAAATATATAATATATAATCTTATTCACTTTTCTTACAATGTTCTAGGCTATTAATTGAGGTCATGTGTATCCCATGCATAACACTGATAGGGTAATTTATTGAAAGAGTTTCTATAAAGAAATGGGGAATTCACACAAGGCTATATGACCTGGGTTATGTTTCACATGTGCACCTGATTCTTTAGAAGCATTTGTTTCTTTCTTTTTTTTGTCCAAAAAATTGTAAATGTACGTTTCATTTTCCCTTTAATTGTTATGTCAAATTGGGACTTTCCTTGAAAATATTGTGGAATGTAAGTCATTTTTGTGTATTTACCCTCAGTTCTTATTTTTCACTTTAGAAACAATAGTTTAGTTCAGTCTTCTACAAAACAAGGTGTCGGCATATTTTTTTGGTAATCCTGAAATATAAGGAAACCAGTATGTACTATTATTAGAGATAATATTAGCCATTTATTACTAGTGTCACTGTCATCCATCACTAATGTGACTGGTATGCTGTATTTTGAGATATCCACATAAAATGATTGAATACAAGAGATAAAAAAAAAACAACACACAAGTCAAATAATACACATGACAGCACATGATGCAAAGTGCTACAAAGAAGACACAAGACAGACAATACACCATAAACCTACACAAAGAAGCACATCACATAAAAAACACAGAAAATAAAGCTCCACACAGTAGCGCATCCCAAGTGAATGCTTGTCAAAATTATTGCCAGGGGCATTTCACCTATTTATCATAGCTTTTTAGTTTTAGTTTAGTCATCCTGTTTTCCAAAATAAAATGCAACTGGAGTATCACCACAAATAAGCACCTTCACTGCTAATGATAGTAGTATCAACCTTTAAATGCACAAAGCTCGCAGGCATTTTAGTTGTAGTTCAGCCTGTAGGTGGAGCAGCCTAACACTGGCAGGAGCACTCACCCAGAGGGGGAAGTACAGTTGTTGCAAGCATGAGCGACACCTGTGACATTGATGTGACTCTGATCATTAGATGCGTCCGGCCCTCCAGCTGAGGCTGCTACTGCCGCGCTGAGTGAGAGTCAGTCACAGAAGTCAGGGTGAAGTCATCATCCCAGTCAAATGAAATGTCCAAATCAAGTGAAACCAAAAGATGAGGCAATCGAGAGTCGAGGCGACGGTATCAGAGACGTAGTTTCGCTCTTGCCCACGAGTACAGGAAGAGGAGTCCAAGTACTTCTGAGTGACCTCTGTAGCATTACAGGGTGTTCAGAATGTAATGATGTTAAACCTGAAGCAGCTCGATAGAGTACAATCACAGCAAAGCTGCATCGCCTGTGATGCTTCATATTTGTCTGTTGGGTTCTGCCAGCTTTTATTGTTTTATAAAAATAGGAGTGAATGCAAAGTTTTCAACTTGCAGGCTTTATTTTTTTAAACTTTTCAACTATGTGACCACAGCAGAATCCTTCCAACCATAAATCAATTCTTAGGGACTGTTTTGGGACAGGGACTTTTCGTTCTTTTTTCTTTGATAATTTTCTCTGTGGTCATGCATATGTCAGAAATTTTGGCAAGATTGTATATTTTTGTTTGATCTTGGAATTTCCAGCTCAGTTCCCACAATAAGTCTAAAATACACTGTGGAAGCAAAATTGTTACATTCATGCTGTTAAATGCAAGAAAAGCACAACTGAAACTCATTCAAACTGCAATTTTTGATCCCACAGCCATCACAGCATAAAAACATGTACTAAATTATTTCTGGGTGTCATTCTGAGCTTTTGCCTTGGAATTAGTCATTTTTACTTTTTACCTGATAACGTTATTTTTACCATATTTGGCATACAGAGAAAATACATGTATTCCACTAGATGCACTGTCACAATGAGTGCTGCTGCAAATCATTGAAATATCCCAGGCTGTGATAATAAAAAAAAAAACACTTTGCATGTTGTATCTTGAAAATAATTCTTTTTTTTGCATTTGAAAACATAGTGTCATCATGAGAAAAAACTGGCATTTCAAGGGTTAAAATTTTCCAAATGTATGAATATTTCATTTTTATGATTTGGACTGATGTTGGTTAAAAGAAATAAACTCAGTGAAAGAAGAAATGAATAATATTTTCAAAGCAGGATTTTGAAAGAGCAAAAGCAGGATTTTGAAGAGCAGCATTTTGAAAGAGATTTTGAAAGAGTGCAGAGCGATATGAGTGTGAGTATATGATGCTGCACAAAAAATAATAATGTAGAAAAATCAATGTTATGAGCAAAAAAAACACAGTTTACTTAGCATGTAGTATATTGAAAATAATTCATTTTTGTGGGGGGGGTTTATATCCTTGGCTATGATAAAAAAAAAAAAAAAAAAAATGAAAACATCTACTTAGCATGTAGTACATAGGAAATAATTCATTTTTTTTTCAAAACATAGTGCCATCATGACAAAAACCTGGCATTTAAAGGGTTAAAATTCTGAACATTTATAAATATTTGACATTTATGATTAGGACTGATGTTGGTTTAAAAATGAACTCAGTGAAAGTAAAAGATAATGTTTAATATTTTTTAAATTTTGATTTTGAAAAGCGCATTCTGTGTGCAGAGCGATACCAGGGTGTGTGATATTAAAGCGTGTAAATTATTGTTAATGGTGGAAATCTCAGGATCACATGACTATAATCAAATTAGCTATGGAGAAATCCCCCTGTGTGTGTGTGTGTGTGTGTGTGTGTGTTGTGAAGAAAAGCTGTTTAATACAAAACAGTAAGAGACAAGCTGTCAGTAGTGAAATCATTCCAGCTTGTAGAGGTGAGAAATTTGACATTTTCTTCCTAATCTGAGGACTGAAGAACAGCCTCAAAGTATCAGCGTTTCATCTGAATATGAGCCATAATTTTCCACAGCACAAAATCAATTGAGATACTTCACTGCCGTGTTTTTCGTTGACTCTTATCCCTTTATTACTCTAATATTGTGTCAGTCACAGAGGAGTTTTCTGCCGGTGAACACTTTATTGCTTTCGGTCCGACACGTTTCCTCTAAAGTGCTCTGAAAAAACGAGCACAGCCTGGATACTGAGAAATAATGACTCCTACACAGCTACACCACATAGTGTGAAACAAGTGTCTACGGCTAGTGATCACTGGTTAATCTGTTCATCATTTTCTCAATCAATCACTTGTTTGGTCTGTAAAATGTCAAAAGAAAAGCGGAGTTTCCTCAGTCCCCATGTGACACCACCTGCTTGGTTTGTCAGCAGATATATTTTAGCAGATATTGCATTTATAGCATTTTTTCTGACAAACAAGTGTTTTAGCTTCACATTAATGCAGCTTGCCTATCTGCAGAATTCAATTTTTTTAAGGTATTTTAAACAAAAATAAAATAGAGAAATAATTATACAAACAAGCAGATGGACAAAAAAGTAATATTTACAGACAATGAAAAACATAAAGCAAAAGAAATGGTCAAACACAGGATGACTTGGTTTACATATTAGAAAAGGAGTGAGAAGACATACAAAGTTACGTAATTAGTGTGGATGCCTTAAGTATCCACACTATTGCTGTTCAGATCTTTATTTTCTCATTTTTAACGTTTTCAGTCAACATCAAATTCTTCCTTTGACATGCTTTCAGTTCAACTCATACCTCCTTCAGTTTAGAGCAATTCAGCTTTCATTTTTGCCAGTTTTTCCAGATATTTCTGGCAATTTGTAATATATTTCACCCATTTTTAGCCATGGTTTTGAATTCATTTCAGCTTTAAGCATCCACACGCATGTTCCCCAGAAGATGCATTTTCTAATTCTCTTAATACTCCATTCTCCATACGTCATGAATTTTAATCCACTAGTTTCCTTATTAATTTAAAACTATACTCTATTAACTAAACATATATGCATACACCCACACACCCAAAATCAAATATCTACATTTTTTCATTATTACTTACAGAAAAAAAGAGAAAGATAAGTTGAAGTTGAAGTTAGGAAAAAAAAAATGTAATATTAAGTAACCAAATGAATAAACAGTAATCCCTGTAAAGATCTGGTGACTGTCAAACTTTGGAACCTTAAAATCTTTTTTTTCCACTTTTCAGATTAATTAATTATAAATAATGACAATAGAATTATTAGAAGTTGTTAGTCATTAGTATTTAGTAGAAACTGAATACTTTACAACCATTGACTTGTATTGAATAGATGTAGAAAATAGTTTGGTGTATGTATTTATGTAAAAAGTGGTGAAATGTAACTAAGTGTAATTATTTAAGTACAAGTATAAACTCAATAACAGATTATTAGATCCTGGTTATAACTAGGCTGTCAGCGACTTTTTTTTTTTTTTTTTTTTTTTTTAGAAAATAACACAGTCAGTGGAAAATATGTGATTCCACAGAAAAACACCAGTGTCATAAATAAGGGCTCCAACAAAGTGAGGAATATAGATATTTTTATTAAAAGGAAGTTAAATAAGAGGATGTCCTTTATTTAACAGTGTTATGTGGACATCATGAACATTTATATAACTCTGCCCGCTTGTTTATCAAAAGGAGGCAGAGGAAAGAAACACATGTTTAAGATAATTCATAATGGCATAATAATAATAATAATAATAATAATAATAATAATAATAATAATAATAATAATAATAATAATTGGCAGTTAAAGTAAAGCAGCACGGATTAATAGTCCTTTTTTTTTTTACAAGTATACTTTAATTATACAATACATATTTATCGGTTTAGTCATTCAAACCCAGAGACTGCAGATGAAAAACCACAGTAGATCTGAACCATCTTTATGTCACACAGATGTAAATTAAAGCTGCCCTTATCAAATTTTTTTTTTTCACAAGGAAGATGTTTAGAATTAATACATGCAATGTGAAACGGGTCGCTCAAGTTAAAAAAAATAAAGAAAATGCTTCCTCTGCAGAGTTAGCGACCAGCTGGTTTGTTAGGCTGGTGGAGCAAGTATAATGCAACCTTAAAGGTACACTGTGCAGTGTGTATAGCACAAAAATGGCACCTTTGGGGTTGACTTTCACTACTGTTAACAAACAATAAGATTGCATAGCCCACCTTTGATTTTAAAAAAAGTTGCATGATAGACATGAAATTGTAAAATATTTCCCATATGAAGTTAACCCTAAAAACCTTAGAAACCTTAGAAAATTGGTTTGATTTCTTAAAAAAAATAAATAAATAAAATAAGTTCATGAGAAACTTGGCCAAAACATTTTAAGGAAATTAGTAGAAAAAAAAAAAGAAAAAGAGAAATGTAAAAAGCAAAACAAAACAAAAGAAAAGGAAATCAAAATATGACACCAAAAAAAGTGGGAAAAGAAATTATAATTATTTTTCTGTAAAAAAAAAATGTGAAATGGTTATTTTCTAGTCACCTTCTGATAATTTTTTAAAAATATTATGGACATTTCTTGTCAAGTTGGTCATTGCCTTTTCCACCATGATTTTTCAATAAAATCAACCTCTTCAGGTTTCAGAGGGATAAGACATCACATGTGAAAAAATCTATGTAAACATCACATAAAGACACATGTAGCCAGTGGACATTATGCACGACAAAGATCATATATCGCACAAGATGTAAAGGAATGTAATAATTTATTACAGTGATTTTGCTGAGAAACAGGTGCTTGTGCATCTATAAATCCACCTCTATCTCTACATAGAGAAAAAAATGTATAATATTGGAGTAGCAGCACAATGACAAGTGCAAAGAGTGTTTTATCGAAGAAAATCTAGATTTTGAGATTGAGTGTGAGATTCTGAGAGCTTCTTTCTCTTTCCTGTTGTACCATATATTTACCACCAGAGAGCAGTGTTTCCAATCTAATGCTGTCAGGCCGTCCCATCCTCCGCCCCTCCCTGCTCTGTGTATGTGTGTGTATGTGTTTATGTATAGTTGTTCCTATAGGTAGACAACCTCAAGAGGAGGAGGGAAAGTGGAGGAGGTCCACACACACACACACACACACAAACACACACATACACACATATGGGGCTGGTGATTAAGTGCACCAGCAGCAGCTGCCAGCACAGACGCAGCATGCACAGTGCTAAGAAAAGACCTCTAAGTGAAATGGGCAGCTCAATATTCCCCACCCAGTGAGCAATATAGGTGTGTGTGTGTGTCTGTGTAAAAAGCTGTTATGTTTCTCCAAGGATTAACTTGGATGTGTTGCTGCCATTAACAGAATGTGAGCTACCTGAGATGGTGCTGAGAAATGAATCAGAGCGACCATAAATTGTGTGTGTATGTATGTGTGTGTGTGAGAGTGTGTGTGAGAGAGATTGAAGAGAAGGCTTTAAGTACATCTAACTGAGATAAAAAACGGATCTGAACAGAGTTTACTTTACTAAATTAGTAATCTGTGAGGTGATTTTTGGCTTCTTTTGGCCCATATTCGGTGTGATGACCTCATTGCTGGGATGCGTTTTTGTCGCTGTGACTCTCAGAGGTCACCTGCCAATCAAACAGTGTTTCCAGTCCAGCAACACGACATCTGTAACCTTTTGATTTTGCGTTTTGATTGGAGGCTGTAACTGGTTACACTCTGTATTCAGCTGATGTACTTGTGTGTGTGTGTGTGTGTGTGTGTGTGTGTGTGAGAGAGAGAGAGAGAGAGAGAGAGAGAGAGAGAGAGAGAAAAGGGAGAAATCACTGATGCATAGCGCGCTACAACCTCTCAAACCCACGGCTACAGAGGATTGACTTTTGTGAAATTTGAGGGGAGAAAAGAGAAATTCTATCTAACATTTTGCCATTTTCTTGCTCCATATTTCAACATACTGTAGCCTATTTGTCTTAATAGTAAACCTACAATACACTGTGTCGCTGTAATCTGCAGAATTTGGTCCACAGCACACTCTATTAATATTAAAATTGAGCATTAATCATGAATAAATCCCATTAGAGGGATTTTAACCGAATAGTGTTTCCTCTAACAGCTGCAAATTAAACATAAGTTTGGTCCACTAATGATGTGAAAATCTAGCCCACATTCTCAGCTAATTAAAAAGAGGGAAGAAAGTCTTAAATGTTTATAGATTAAACACTTGCAGAGAAAACCAAACTTGATGTATAGGAAGTGATGCATTAAATGATTGTGCAATAAACAGGAGTAGAACAGGGTGTGCTTGAGAAACTAATTGGCATAATGAGGGTCAATAATGTCACCGTAACTCACTGTTCAGGTAAGTGGCTCAGAAAGACAGATGGATTATTATCATGGAGTTAAGGGGAGACACTACAGGTGAACACGGTCAAAACAAAAAATAACTGTTAGATATCACCATGAAGCTTCCTCAGTTGATTACTTACATTTTAATATTACAAGTTTTGTGAAAATGTATGTTTAGATATGCAAATGAGGGATTATCTAATTAAATATGGCTGTTTTACGGACACCCCCAGAACAAAAATCTGAAGGCTGGATTAAGCCAGGTTCAAAAATTTGGAGTTTTTATTAGAGTCCACGGTTAATAAAAACTCCAAATTTAATTTATCTATTTTTATCGCCCCCGTAGCTCAGAAAATACTGTCAAACAGCCATTAAAAAAAAAAAAAAAAATTCACATTTTTTTAGATATTTAAATAGATAGATACTGAATTAATTCTTCACAGGAAATTATTATTTGTTGCTGCAGTTCATCCACAGCTGACTACACACAGCCACACACAGCATTAAAGCACGTCTGTAATTATCCACAGGAAAAAAAATCTTTTAAATAAATGACCATACTATGCTATATAAATAGTAAAATAATACTCTAAACTAACACTTCTTTTAAAAATATCCAATAATAATAAATACTCAGTGCGTAGTATAGAAAAAAATCGGTGTGCAATATTGATACAATTTTGGAAATAAAATGTTAAATAAATCAGGCTATGAATTATATATAAACAAACCCTCTGATAAAAACCTTCAGAACATAGATAGGAATAAAACTGAAATGTTTGGTGCATGTAAATACTACTGAAGAGTAGAATTTTGGCTCTGAATATTAGAAACTACAAATACTACTGCCTCATGCTTCTGCAAACCAGTCAGGCTGCACTTACGGTTTATTAAACCATGACATTCATATTCTCATTGTTGTTCATATTCACATGTTTTTGGGTGGGTCTGGCTATGTTTTGGCTGATCTGAAGCTCTGACAGTCACAGTTGGCCTCAGCAGTTTGTATTCATGTCTGTCTTGTTGTAGAACATTATTTATTAGAAAGAGGTATTATTGACCTTGACCTTTGAACACCAAAATCTAATCAGTTTATTGCTGAATCCAAGAGTATGTTTGCACCAAATTTGATATAGGGTAACAAATATAACTGATAGATATATAAGTTTTAATATGTAAGTTGTTACTTACTTAAGTAAATATTTGCATTTTACATACATTTCCAGAACAGAAATCGGAACTTAAATAAAACTTAATGTGTATTTTGAACATTTACTTATCACTATTCTGGAGTAAAACATGTTATTAAAGCAAAATAGACCAGAATCTTAAAATTGATCAGTGTTGGTGTTGTAGCTTTAACCCTTTGAAGAAGGCAATGAATGACTCCAAAACAAATGGCCCTGATATTTACAAAAATTTAGTGAGGAGTTACAAGAAAATAACCTGATAATAAGTAATAGAAAAGAAAAGTAAAAAAACAAAAATAAACAAGAAAATTCCCTTAAAAACTGTTAAAAAACACAAAAAACCTTTTTTTGTAACATAATTTTGAAAATATAATTCTAAGATTGATAAATTATCAGTCATAAGCTGTCACATTTTCCTTTGCTTGTTTTTGGATAATATCTAAGAATCCCTCCCAGCTAGTTTTTAAGTCATTCTCTTATTACCTTTCACTGTGTATTTCAAATTTGCATATTTTGCCATGTTTTCAAAAGAAATCAACAAATCTTTTCAGGTTTTTAGAGGTTTAAATGCTTGTGAAAGACATCTGATTGCAGCACAAGAAAAATGATGTTGATCCAGTTGTTAAAAGGTTAATCGATGAATCAGTCAATCAGATTTTATTTATATAGCACCTCTCAGACAAATCAAATGCAATTCAAAGTGCTTTATAGTTTGATTGAAGAAACACAAACATATGAAGGAAGTAAAAATGGATCTTAAAAAAATAGAATAAGTAAAAACCATAAGGTGTTGATAGCAAGACACAACATAAAAGCCAGACTAAAAAGATCCAATCCAAATTTATTTAGAAAGCACTCTAAAACATTTTTTAAATAGCATTTAAAAACAACAGTGTTGACCAAATTGCTGTGCATCAATAAATAGATATATAAAAAAGCAATAATAATAAAAATAAAACATAAAAAAATAGCATTAATATCATAAAAGAGGACAAAAAAGGATAGGTTTTTTAGTTTATGTTTAACAGTCACTATATTAGAGGACGTCCCAGGAGTCTCTTGTGCTATCGAGGACTTTGTCTCCTGTCTGGGTGAATCCTCGGGGTCAGGTTTTATTCCTGCCAGCAATGTCACAGAGACAAACATGCTTATGTGCGGCCTGTCAATCGCATTGAATGGCTTGAGTTGGTTCAGGAGTGCCCTTCTGACTTTGTTCAATGGATGCTGCAGTGCTGCTGTTTGTCTTGCTGGCAGGAATAAAACCTGTGGCTCTGAACCTGAGGATTCACCCAGACAGGAGACAAAGTCCTTGTTAGCACAAGAGACTCCTGGGACGTCCCCTAATACAGTGGCTGTTAACATCAGCCTCAAAGAAGAAAGCTTGCAGTTTAACCCTTTAACAGTCACACTGACTAATACCTTTGTAAAAAAAAAAAAATACACAACACCATAGTCAGTAGAATATGTGAACAAAATACATCAATTTATTAAGAAAAAACATTATAATGCATTGTGAAAAAAAAAGTGCAGAAGTCAATGTAATATAATAGAAATCTGGAAATAAAAGTGGCGTCATACAAAAAAATATGAAAAATAAGTAAGAAAAAATGAATACATGCAAATAAAAATGAATACAGTTTAAAAAAAAAAAAAAAGAAAAAATCCAAAAAAAAATTAACTTAATAAAATAAACAAATGACAAAATAAATCTAAAAAAAAATAAACATATAAAAAATATATACAAATAATAATGAATCTAGTAACAAATCAATTTGATCGCAAAAAATGGCTACTGTGCAGTTTCAATGCCTGTGAAGGGGTTAAAGTGGTAGTACTGTGACATCATCGTGACCACCTCATTCGTTTTTAATTAACAAAACAGAATACATCACATCCTTTATGCTGAGTGTTTTTCCACGATAGGTCTACAGGATAGTGCACACTTCCTCGAAAGACCATATCAGCGCTGGGTGAAAAAGATCAGACTGAACAAATCATTCCCCGGACTCTCTGCAGCCTGCAGTTGTGCATACTGTTTGAAATAAATCAACCTCCCACTCTGGGTGGACAGCAGCTCCTCCACTGCCCGGCTACTTGGCTTGTTCCTCCGCCCACTCATTCACAAGCCAAACACACTCAAGGTTATGTCCCTTGAAAAATGGCTTCTGTAATACATATGCTGGGCCCTTTTATATCAAACCGCATGATGTCACCATGCGTGGCCTTTTACATACGATGGGAACATGGGACATATAGGTCAGTCAGTGCGTTACGTGTTATGGGTACATTAAACCAAAAGTACCACCTGCAACACATGCATTATAATAATTTATTAATTTATTTTTCCAGAAATATTGTACATACAATTTTCTCTGAAAATAATTATATTCATAGTCCTTTAATAAATGTAAGGAGGGGGACTAAAATATTAGAATATAGTATTGAAATGAATTCTCATTTAGGTCTAAGATGAAAAAATATCTGTGCTGCAGTTTAATGTGTTTGCTGTGTTGATGTGTTATGTGTATGCATCTGCTTAATTTATGATTATTATAACTACTTGTTTGTTTGTTCTAATTATATAACTGTTAGAATTTGAATATATTGTAATTTCTAGAGGGGAGATTTTTACTAAAAGCCCCTTTGGGTTTCCTAACGTCCTGCACAGTTATTATCGACTTGTTTTTATCAAATCTTGTTTGCTATATTTAAATTAAATTAAATTAAATTAAAATTTGGTTTCCCAGGTGTTGCAGAGAAAATGACAAATGGACCTAAAGTGAGAACTTAATAAAAATAAATAAATATTAACAGCAAACATAATAATAATACTATAATACTAACAATACTAATTATACTAATAATAACAATAATAATAATGATAATAATAATGATGATGACGATAAACTAAGAGCATAATGGTACATTTTCAGGGAAAAATAATACCTAATAAAAATAATACACATTATCAGTCTGTCTGACAAAATAATTGACCCTTTGCGAAGCCCCTCCCTAGAACGGCCACTGTCCAATCCTATGCAAGCAACCGTAACTATGCGTGGGAGGCCTGTCAAGCTTTCAGCCGAGGCCAATATGCTGAAGCTGTGTGCTTACAGAACCTGCAAGTCTGACAGCCAATCACACATATGTTCTAACGCATATAGTGTATGTTGGTATGTAAATGTACCAACATATGCATGTTTATGTATGTTAGTATATGCACGTTTATGTTGGTTTATGCTGGTATTTATACATACTGATACATGCATGTATGTAGATACAGTATGTATGCATACTGACATATGTACATATGTTGATATGTATATGTACTAAGAAGTATGTTGGTACATGTATTTACTAACATATGTAGGCCTATCTTTATATGTACTGAGATATGTATATGTATGTGTGTTTTTTTACTATATGTGTGTGTGTGTGTGTGTGTGTGTGTGTGTGTAAATGGATGTAAATATACCAACTAATGCATGTTTATGTATGGTGGTGTTTATACATACTGACATATGCATACAATATGTGTATGTACTGATATATTTAAACATATGTTGGTATGAATAAGAGGTGAGAGTTGCTCGTCATGTGAAAATCAATTTCCATAGTCCAGATCAAACTATATTTCGCATAGGTTCAACTTGTACCCATCTGATGTTGAGAGCAAAGACTTCATGGTTTTGGGACTATAGAGAGGGAACGAGAAAGCAGAGTCTTTGCTCCGCTGAATGACACCTGGACCATTATCATCATGCTGAAATCACCACAAATGAGTGTCACAATCTGAGAGCGCTGTGTCGAGCCATTTAGGATTAACAATCAGCAATCAGCACAGATTACACATGAAAAAAATCACTATCTCTCTCCTTCAGTAATTAGGACCTGTAGCTAATCTCAAGTCAGCTCTCAGGTTTTGTGTGTGTGAAGCAAAACACTGCAGAAAAACAATGTTTGGTCAACTCTCTCCACATAAATAATGCTTAGAAAACCAGTCAAACACCTTCCAAACACTCCCCCGAACTCACTTCTAACTGCTCAGTGTCGCACTCAAACACATTTTGTCGAATTCCGCCTCCATTTTCTATTCCCCCGGAGCTTTTAAGTAGCAGCGCGCTAGCAGCTAATCTCTCAGGCCGACAGCCTGGCTCATGGCGAACGACTAAGTGTCAGCGTAACAGATGAGGCTGCTGTCTACACTGACCTGTTTACAGACACTAAAGGCTACAGGCATAAATGTTGCCCAGAATAAATCACTCATCCACAATGGCTAGAAAATGAACTGATGGTAAATGAAGATCAGTTACCAGCCCATAATGTTGCTAAATCAATACATCAGCCAATGCATTCATCAGTTTAAGAACATGGAATTTAGATTACAAGTTTGGGATGCTTGAAACTCCAGTTAACCTTTGAAACCTAAGCAAGTTGGCCTGATTTCTTTCAAAAACATGGGAAGAAGGCAATGAGCAATAAAAGAAGAAAGGACCCAAAACTTAGCCAGAAATTAGGGGAAAAAATACAATACAATTAGTAAAAACAAACTAAACAAACAAATACAACTAAAAAAATTAAGTAAAACAAAAAACAGAACAAATAAGACTTTATAAAAATATAATAATTATGCAACATAATTATAAATATGTAATTATGATAATTACATAGTTTTCCCCCCTAGGCCAAAAAAACCCACAAAACCCCCCCACAAAAATGAAAGTAAAAAGGCAAACAAGACTTCATAGAATTATAATTTTGGAACATAATTTTTAAATATGTAATTATGATAATTATAACAAACTTTTTTCCCTTGACATTTTTCACTAGCTCTTTTCCAAATAATTCAGTAAATCCACTCATTTCTTGCAATTTGTGGAACAATCCTTACCAAGTTGCTTAATGCATTTTTCTTCATGTTGTTGTTTAAAAGGTTTTAAACACATATGAAGGCGTATGAAAGCAGCACAAGGAGAGTGATCTTGCTCCAGGTTTCAAAGGGTTAAGAATAACCAACTGTAATTCTTTATGTAACAGTGAAAGGATCAGCAGTAGGTATAGGGCTGATTCAGTTTGGGTTTTCCCATGCCAATCATCTCACAGTGTGCAGCTGGAATAGTAGATGTGCAGTTTGATGCCTGAGGGATTATTCAATTTTCAAATAGGAAAAAAACCTCCAGTTTCTAGTTGAATTAGAATATTAAACTGGTAAGTTGGACTCCCTGAGCGCTCAGTGCAAGTTTTTCAGCCCAGACAGAATGGCAGGTGTCAGAGTGAAGATGGATTACTGCGAGCTCTCAGTGCACTGGTGGACAGCGAAGGCACAATGAAACACACAGACAGCTGTGAGGTGATATATTAAACTAAAGTGGTAGACAGAGTGGTGTGCAGTAAACCAGACAGGGGAACTACTGACTTGAGGACTACAGAAGGGAACATAGGGTACTGGGATGAATGTACAATCATAAATTAGTCCCTGGAGAAAATTGAATCTACTGAGATATGACTCTTCCAGACGTCGTAACATCTGGACGATTGAGATGAACATCATAAAAATCTCTCTCATATGTAATATCTTCTCAGTTAATATGGTATATCTTTAAGCCTCTTTGCTGGCAGTAGCCATTGGTGCGGGTATTATGTTTTTGGGTTGTCTGTCCCATTCTCGTAAATGTTATATCTAAAGAACCCCCTGAGAAATTTGGCACCAGCGTCCAATTGAACTCAATGATGAACTGATTAAAATTTGGTAATCAAAGGTCTTTGTGACTCCATCAGTCAGCTTTTTGTAAACACAATATCTCAAAAACACATTGAGAGATTTTGTTTTCCACATTTGGTGCAATCTTCCGCATGGACTCACCGATAAACTGCTTATATTTTGGTGGTCAAAGGTCAAGGTCACTGGGACCATGCATCCATCTCATTCTTGTAAAGAGAGAATCTCATGAACACCTCGAGGTCATTTTTATAACAAATGTCTACTTGGACTCAATGATGAACTGATTAGAATATGGTGGTCAAAGGTCAAGGACATTGCGACCCCATCCGTAGCATTCTTTTGAACGCACTATTTCAAGAAATCCTCTGTGGAATTTTTCAGATTTGGCGCAAACGTTCACTTAGACTCTACAATTAACTAATTAGAGTTTGGCAGTCAAAAGTCAAGATGACCTTGCGTCCCTCTGACAATAATCTTTGGTGTCCACCTTGAAATTGCTGTAGACCGATTGTAGACGTGTGTGAAGTGTCTATGTTTTTCACAGACACGGACGTAAACTGTGCAACTTGATTTGTTCACAGAGGCATACAAACACGAGACTGTAAGTGTAGTTAAGCAACGTTTTATGGTAGGCTCTATACATCTCATGCTGTCTTCACACCCAAAAAACCATTGCAAAATGTAATTGATGCATAGATCCTGAACTGTACTTAGCTGCCACTGTTGCAGTTGTCAGGTATTTATTGGTATTTATTATATTTATATTTGGTTGTGCAAGTCCCCAGGGGAATTCTTTTGCAATGACACCCTAAAAGAAAGAGCACAGGCAGAGGTGATTTTATGCACGACACAGATAGATTTTAATTTACAGTTCGCTAAGTCTTACATTATACTCCTTAATTAATTAATATTTTGTTACTATTAAATCAGCACTCATTATATTCTTGTTCACAGGCAAACAAGGGACAAGATGGAATAGCCCAGTGCTGCTGTGAAACACCAGACTCAAATTGCAATACACAAACAATGAATCAAGAAATACATTTGTGAAAATATCATGTGTTAATTTAACCTGTGTGCTATATATGCACATCTGTGCATCAATGAACTAGTTGTAGCAAAGCTGTATTTTTATACCAATACAGCTTTAATATTTTTTATACCGATACAGCTTTAATATATGTTTTGGGTTCGATATGCAAATTCATTCATTCAATTCATTACAGTTTTTGCAAGTGTTATTCTTGATGATTTGTGACTTTATAATCACATGGAACACATTTTTGAGTTTTTCTTGTATATTTACAACTCTTTCTTAAGTTTTTTTTTGTTTATTTTTATCAGAATATTACCCTTTCCTCCAGCTCCCTATTTATTTATTCATCATTTCCTTGCAATGGCATCATCATACTTAAAACTTGATTCAGCAAAATCAAAAAAGACTTTGAACTCAGCTTAACACCAATGACTCGTGACTTTGCTTTGACCGTTTTTTTTTTTACTTGGAAGGACTTTGTATGACCGCCAAGACCAATTATTATGTTAAGTGATAATCTATTATTAAAAACTGCAGTGAATAAACCCCCTATTGTTCAGACAAGGGAGTGAAAGGAAACTTCAGATTTTAAAAAGTACAGGAGTTAATAGCCACAAACTCACAAAGCAAGCAAGAGTTGGAAATGTTTAACCTTACACATAGGGGCTTTAAATAATTTAATTACTAGATCAATTTATAATACCTACAGTGTATGTTGATCTGTATCAGGTCTATTATTTATAACTACTGAAATATACTCTCTTTAGCTTCTGCCTTCCATGTCCCATAACCCAAAAAAAAAAAACAAAGCTAAAACATTGAGTAAACAGATTGCCAGCTGATTTTAAATTGACCCGTAAAACAGTCCAGTGCAATTATAGCACTTAACACTCACTCAGCCAAACCCTAACATGTAGTTAACATCGCACGCACGCAGTGTACAGACTTTACATTGACGCTGTGTTTCTAAAGGGAAGGTCTCCTCTGTTATGCTAATGTGGCCAGATATTGCCAGTAATTCAAGGTTAGTCAAACAGCAGTTTGTTTGGTTGCCGGGCACGCTCGAGAGACTTTCCTGTCCCTCGCTCGACAACACGCTGGCAGAGCTACAGCCATCAATGTCACTGCACAGACAGCGCGACGTGCAGCATTTGTTTCCGAGTCCAGCCCTGTGTTGTACACAAAGGAGATGCCAGGCTGCGAGCCAGCTCAGAGTGTATTCACAGGGAAAAGTAAGGAGTGTATAGCTGCGTGGTGTGTGTGTGAGGGACAAGTCGAGGACGCTGAGATTTTGCCACCTTCATATTGATATTAAGTGGATGGATATATACATTTTAAAAGGCTCTTTTCTGATAACGTCGGTCACCCAGATCAGTGTCCTCACAGCTGCTGCTGGGCTCTTTTTGGACGGGTCTTAACCTTTTGAGCCTGGATCGACTTCAATTTTCTGGTGCTGCGTTAACCCTTGTGTTGTCTTAACTTTAGGTAGATTCTACTTGTTGATGTCAAAGTCTGATTTAATGTCAATTCTGAAATGAATGTTAAACATACAGGAAGTGAATACACGTCTCTCTCCATGGCCATGGTGTAAAGAAGTGCAAAAAGAGAAAATAACAAATAAAATTATATTTTATTTATATACATTAGGTCTTATATTTTTATTTATTTTATTCTATTTCTAATGCCCTATTACTCTCTCTCTCCATATATATATATATATATATATATATATAAAAAGATATATACACATATATATAATGAAGTAATAGGGCATTAGAAATAAAATAAAATGAAATAAATAAAAATATAAGACATAATGTGTATACATACCTACATATGCTATATACTATATAAATGTTCATATATTCGTCCTAAGGTTAAAAAATGATCCGCCTTCACTAAAACCCTAAAATAAAGCAGCTTGATTGAATTTTAACCCAAAATCTATTTTGCATGAAGAAACAAACTGTCATTCATCACAAACTTTGCGAAAATCTATAGGTTTTCCCTCTTCACAGTGCAGAAAGACTGCATTTAATCAGTGGAATCTACTCATTTTTATTACAATACACCTTATATATTGTACTTTATACAAAGATATAATGTAAATTTGTGCTCATGCAGATGTATATCTCTGTGTGTGTGTGTGTGTGTGTGTGTGTGTGTGTGTGTGTGTGTGTGTGTGTGTGTGTGTGTGTGTGTCTGTGGTATGAAAATGATTGTATAACTGCAGGGTGAAGAATGACCCCTAAGACAATATTTTTATCCTGTTGGTGTGCAGCTTTCATGGAAATATGAACAAAGCAATGTTTGACTTGTTCTCATGTTGGGGTCATTCTAGGAAAAGTAAATTAATTTCAAGTTGAAAAAACATCATTTAGGGGGTTTTCTATGCTGTTAAACATAGTAGCTGAAGCCAGAACAAACATGTTTGGTGTTTTTCTTGAGGAAACATGGGGAAAAGGGCAATGAGCAAGTTGACAAGAACTGTCCTGCAAAATGACAGAAGAAAATTAGGACATTTTCAACAGAACAAAACAAACTTAACAAAACCCCAACCCTTTCAAGACCATTTAAAACTTAAGCAAATTGACTTGATTTCCTTTAGAGACATTGTAGGAGGGTGACAAGCAACTAAACAAGAAATGGCCCAAAACTTAGCAAGAAATTAGTAAAAAAAAGAGTAAGAAAATGACCTGAAAATACAAACAGAAAAAAAGAATATTAAAAAACAAGGAAACGACCTCAAGAATGTGCTAAAAAAAAATTCAATTTTTTAAAAATTAAATATAGAATTAAGAGAATTATAAATACAGTTTTCTGAACATTTTTCATATATATATATGGATGGATGGATGGATGGATGTATCTTTTTTTTTAAAATATCTATCTGATATTCCCTCCTAACTAATTTTCAGATCATCTTTGTCACCTTTCACAAATATTTTGCAGTTCCAAGGACATTTTATGTCCAGTTGCTTGTTATGTTTCCCATGTTTATAAGAGAAATCAAACCAATTTTCTCAGGGTTCAGACATTTAAAAGCTGATGAAAGGCATCTGAAGGCAGCACAAGAAAACTGACGTCAATGCAGGTGTTTAAGAGTTAACTGAGTGTGTGTGAGGCTGTGTTTTCCAGACCTCTGCACTGCACTGTCCCCTCAAACTGCACTGTTTTCTCAAACAAATCAGCTTAGATTGCTTCAGCGCTCTCAGACAGAGAGAGAGCAAGGAAGAGAGATAAATACCAAATAAAATAAGAAAAGAGAGGGAATGAGATGGAATGGGAGGGGAGGGGAGGCGGATGGAAAGCCAAAAAAGGCACAAGAAGGCCAAAGAGACAAGGAAAGAGAGAAATTGATAAACAGGGAAGACAGTGAGAGAAAATCTTTATTGCATTTTCATCCAGCCTGTCTGGTAAGAAAGGAGGCACAAAAAGACTTGTTGTTTTTTTGTGGAGATTTCATTTTCGAAGCAGAGAATAAATTCAGTACCCTGCCAGGTTTCTGGGAACACAGGAGAGGCAATTTTACCCTTTAAGGTGTTTTTCGCACGGTGTGTTATTGTTCAGTGTTCACCCAAATGGTCAAAGGTGTTTTTATAGTCCAAAAAACTGGCTAGTACCAAACCCACAGATGTGTTTTGTTGATGGATGATGGGAAAATCTGCAGTGATTCAGTGTAGTGATATCCAAAAAGGGAAAGATTTGTCCGAATATATTTGGGCAGTGACATAATTAAATTGCACTGTTGGAAACGTTGTGATACAACTATGTTCCAACTTTTTCTCAAACGATTTTTTTTGTTGGAAGTGCCCTTTAAAGAAAGAAGCCCGGTTTCACCTCATGAATAATCATGTTTCCGTGGTATTGTCCTGCTGCTCAGAGAAGCGTTAACTGTGCCTTCTGCGGACACAATGTGACCACTGAAAGCTCATTTAAAGAATCCTTAGTTGGTAGTTAGTGTTTTTGAAGCTCAGCAGCATAACGGAAACATTTAGCATGTATAGATATATAGAGCAGTCCTACCAAGCTCACACACAGGGGCCTCTGTGATCAGAGGGGCCCCTGATCCAGAGCCTTTGGAAGTGACTGTTAGTATTTCGTATTGGAAAGTCAGTCAAATGGAGATGAAGAGATGCAAAATGATGGCACAGAGATGCTTAGCAATCACAGAGGGACATAAAACAACCACAAAGAGATGCAAAAAAACACTGAAAGGTTCAAACTGAGCATAAAAGATAAAAAAAAAAAAAACATAAAAACAAAATCTGACTACAAAGAGACTCAAAACAACCATAAAACATCACAAAATAACCTGCAAAACATCCACTTAAACTTTAAGGGACGCAAAAAAATAACTTAAAAGGACACAAGCTGACTACAAAGAGACTCAAAGAAAACACAAAGAGACAAGAAACAACCACACTGAGATGCAAAATTACTCCATAGGGACACAAAATGATCACCGATGCCAACTATAGAGACGCAAAACAACCACTTTTAGGCACAAACTCAGCACTAAGAAACACAAAATGACCACAAAGAATCACAAGCTGACAGCAAAGAAACTCGACCACAAAATGAATACTAAAGACGACCACAAACGGACATAAAATTATGGCAAAGTGATGCAAAATATCCACTAAAAGATGCAAAGTGGGCATAAAGAGACTCAAACAATTTCATAGGGACATGAGCTGACTACAAAGAAACTCAAAACTGCCACAAAGAGATGCAGAAAGACTACCAAGAGATTCAGAGAGACCACAAACAGATGCCAAATGACCATAAAGACATGCAAGCCAGACACTTAAGACACAAACTTAGCAGAGACACAAAAAGACTACAAAGGGTCGCAAGCTGACTACAGAGACTATATGTATATATTGATGATTAGGACTGATGTTAAAATTTAACTCAATGAAAGTAGAGGATAATATTAATGTATAATATTTTTAAAAATTGACTCTAAAAAGCCAATTTGTGTGCAGAGCGATATGTGTGTGTGTAATATTAAAACAGGCCCTAAGGGTTAATGAGTGTTAGACATTTAGTACTGACCGTGATGCAGTATGATAGCATGCATTTACACTACTATATCAATAAGATACTGGTTGCCCGTGGGCTCACTTTGACTTGAATTCAAACAAACCTGGTAGTATGAAGTTTCATTTGAATAAATATTTTGTTTATCAAAAATAGCCTCACTCAGAGTTGGACTGAGTGACTGCCATCATAGCCTCCTCAGGGCTGCATCGCACCGCTCCTTCTTCTTCTATCTGACTAAAGATCTCAGCGTCCTGTGTGTGTTTGTTGTCTCTATGGAACACTTGATACAAATGGAGATGAAAGACGCACACTCGAGTCTCTCCTCCAAGGCTGTTGACTCACTTTAGCTTAACACACCGAAGCTATTTCACAGCGAGTGTTATGCTATTTATTTCATTCATTTATCAAATGCTATGTTATTATTTTACACCACAAAATAAGTGAATCTATCTTTCAGAGACTCTACTCTACACTTCAATACACTGTCATGATATATGAACGACACATTCACCACTAAACACAATTACTCTGTCTGTGTGTTTTCTGGTGGTGGAACGGCATGTCAATCATTTTTTAAGATTTTTAATCTTCAATAGAAAATAAAATCTAGCGATGTTGTGTTGTGCACACTCCCCAACACTATGAGTGCTGGTGTTGTTCCTGCTGCTCATGTCCTTTCCCACTGCCATTATTAGCTTGGCAATAAATAAATAAATAAATAAATCTGTTAAGGGTGTTCCAGCCGCACACAGATTACAGATGTGCACATCAGAGGCGGTAGCTGCTGCCCTTTTTGAGATACATATGAGAATTGGATTTGGCAATAAAGAGGATCACAGTAAATAGCTGTGTCATTATCATACCTGGCAACAACTGAAAAGCAAATGGCTGCCACACAAATGTGAAAATGGTCTCCAAAAAAACAAAAAACTCTCCTACACTGTAATACAATCCAAAAACCAGTCCTGATTTAATATTTACCTCTGTGATACATGTGTGTTCTTGACAATGACTACCAGTGTTGTCAGGCCTGGGCGTCCAAGGCTTCAGCCACAATTGTTTTTGTAATGGCTTAATAATTAGATTATATTCTTAAAAAAAGAAAAAGAAAAAAAGAATAGGCCTAACAATATAAAAAAGCAACAACAGATCTAATAATCTGTCATTTCGTTCATGCTTGTTCTTGAATAGATGTACTTTTGTTACATTTCATCCTTGTAAACATCAGTACACACATCAGTACCTAATTTTCCATGAGTAGGCAAATATTCTGTACTCAATATTAAATACTAACGGCTACTAATGTTGAAAGCATATTTCCTTTTTAAACGGTATATTTCACAGAGGAAGGATTTGTTTTATGACAGTTGTATTGGATTGAATTATAGTGTACAGGTGTATCTTCTGTTGGATCAATTAGTGTCAGATACCAACAATATGTCAGATAGAAAATGAGACCTTTATGAGTGAACACCACCTTGGAAATACAGCTGCGATCAAAGAACTGTCATTTTGTTAAAATGAAGCCTTTTTGTCAATATGCCCTCAGAAAGAAAAACCCATCTTTTGTGGTTTTCTTTTTGTTTTGTTTTTTAAGGTAAAAGTCAGTAGAAATCTAAAACAAGATATGGTGCTTATTCTACCAACACGATAAAAACAAACAATTAGATTAAACTAATAAGTTCTCATTTGCTATGGTATTTTTGTTATACAGATATGCAATGATGATTGCTGGGTAATGTGCATGGTGATGTTGTCCAATAAGACAGAATGATACGTGCACCACAGTGCAAATCAGACCACATCATAATAGTATGCACTGGGGCCCATCGTGAATAACTTACACCACTGATGACATATTATCATGTATGATAGAAATTGTGGCACAGCACCAAAGCAATCAGTGTACCTATAATATTGTGCCTCGAGCACCTAGGATGTACAAAGATCCACTTTTTTTCTTCTTTTTTTGCTTCAGTCATGCACACTCCTGCAAAATGCCTCCAGGCCCACTAAGGTTGTTGTGCCCCACAGTTTGACAACCGCTGATTGAGCTTTTCAGGGACTTTTTTTTTTTTTGCCAAATAACAAAAAAACTGTGCGAATAAAAACAGAGCAAGGTGCTATACACTGCATTTGTTTATCATAAATGCAGGGTCCGTTCTTCTTCTGGCACACACGGTTAAACGTGTAGCCATTAAATATCAGCATCTGTTATAAGCATTTTTATAAATTTGAGACGTTTATGAGTCAAACCATTATTCTGTCTGCAATTTAATCAGATCCATTTTAAATATAGGTCAATCCATATTTAAGAGAATGTCAGGAGACTTACCAATTTAACCTCTAACGGGAGTATTACACTCTTGACTTTTTTAGTGTTGATGCCATCAAATGTCAAGTGCCGCCTGTGAATGTCGCCTCATCGCGGTGCAGAATGTATCAAGTCAGGGACCAATCTGCAGAAGTGCCGGACAGAAACTTATTTCTATGCTAATGGTGTTGACAAATGTGTTGTGATCGGGTTGCCATTTTTTTTGAGCGGATTTGAATAGTCCCCCTGAATTGAATTGTACTGTGAATTATCATATAATTGCATTTTCAGCCGTGATTTATGTGCACATCGGCGCCGGTGTGCTTCAGTTAGTTGGCCGTGGCATTTCTTCAGCTGGTCTCACTCCAAACACTGCAGGATGTTTCTCCACCAGTAAACATCAATCTTTAGCCCTCCACTTCCCCCTTCCTGCCTCCCTCTTTCTGCTCTTTTCTTTCTTCATTCATTTGTTCTTTCTTTCTCTTCCTGTCTTAGTTGCTTTCATTCATTCGTTTTTTTATTTTTTTGCTCTCAGTTTCCCCACCGGCCATGCTTTCACTCTCTCCTTTATACTTTCTGTCTTCCATCATCTGTCTCAGCTGTGTGAAAGAATGACAGTGAGGTGCCCTCAGGGTTATACAGTAGCTCTGTCTCGTTCATAGCAGGCACACGCACATGCACACACACACACGCACACACATGAACGCTCAGATCTTCTCTTCTCTATCATTGTTCTTTTATTCTTTCCCAGCATTTGGCAATGACTACATATACATCCACACTAATATTCATCTCATAGACTGTGAAAATAATGCATGTAGCCACCGTGACATAAGCCATTTGTGGACTCTTGCTTTGAAGGATTGAATTTTTCATTTAGGTTGTCACTGTCTTGGATTTTTGGAGCCAGAAGTGACCATACATGGACCAGACGGAGGGGTTATGCTGCATTCATGTGATGTGGGAAAGTGGGAGTTTCCGAGTTGGGAAGTCGCTCTTCCTACTTCGTTGTGTTCATGTGCTTTTAATAGATCGTAAAGTGGGAGCACCATAGAAGCGGTTGAAAGCTGTTTCCAGTTTATTTATATTTTTATATTTTATTTCATATATATTTTATATGTAATTTTTTTGTATATTTTTATATTTAATGTAGGTCACTCTACGTAGACAGCAGTCAACATGAATAACATATTACACTTTACATGTGATCAAAAATTGATATTTGATATGTGAATTAACAATAAAAGTTTCTTACCATTGACCACACAGAGACTTTTGCCCGCCATGTTTATGCTTTTATGATGTCAAGTCGGCAACCCATGTTATAAAATAATTTTAACAATGTTAGTTTACTCGGCTGGCATGCTTTATATAAAAGTTTGCTTGCTTGCAACAGCTAATAGATGCATATACTAAAATGTGCAGCTACTAGAAGTAAATTATAGCTACAAGCAACAAAATAGTAAAAATATAACACTGTTTCCATTCTTTCCGCTATTTCTGCTGCCCTGAAACATCATGCAAATGTCACAACTTGGCAACTTGGGTACCATTGAAATTTCCCAATTTCTCACTCGTTCCGACTTTGGATGGTTGTTTATGTGCTTGTAAGTCGGAATTTTGACATTTTCAAGGAGCATGTGAAGGCAGCATAAACCTCTGCAGTTTGTCTGGTTTAATCAGCAAAAGACCTGCTGCTCGAGATACATTGAGAGTCAGGATCGCATAGTTTGCCCGCATCCTCTCTGCTGATCCCGCACTTCATTATCCACTTTTGTCCTCTTAAAAATTCAGTCTTTCAGTTCATAAGTTTGTAAAAACTAAAGTCAGGGCTATCTACATTGTTGATAGTGCATCCAAACACAAAGCAGCATTTGGACATTTTTCTGTTATTTGCTATGGATTGATCCATTGATGATGGCTTTTGTCTTCCAGATGGACAGTGTAAATTGTACAGTTTGAAAAAATGTAAAGGTTTTGTAAAGTAGTTTACATCCTTACTGTACTTTTAAAGAATTATTCTGGCAACCACAGCTAGTTTTGGACAGTGCTGATAATTTATGTATAGTCATAGCTCAGTTAATAATTGCAGGTTAAAGGCTTCCTGAAGGCAGTGTTACAAATGGCACAACAAATATGACAAACTGCATTACAGGCGAATGTGAGAGGTGAGGGACCACGTGGCTGCACGGTCCCACTTTCCGTCCTCTAGCAGCATTCTGCCGCGAGCAGGCGAGGCGTCAGCCGTTGCACGTCAGTACATGGCGTGCCCCGGCTGCCCTCAGTCACACACACACTCCTGACATTTAATATGATGTCACATAAGAGCCAAACCTTCGGGGTCAAATCGACTGCAAACCCAACCTTACATAGATGGTGACGACAGGCAGCTGACTCGAGTCCATGTCAAAGGTAATAGTGCTGGAAAACATATCATGGAGGTTGACTTCACTGGGACCAGCTTGTTTACTGGTCATGCTTTTAGTAGCATGCAGCTCGACCAGGACTGATGGGATGAAAGAATAATGGACTGAAATACCCGAAAGTGTGCTTTCACACTTTGACAAAGTGCTCAGGTAATGCTGAGCAGATTGGAGTTTTAGCTGTACAAACATTTCTCAGAGCGGCTCTGAAGGCAATAGAAAGAAACACTGGCGGTAGAAAGCACAGTGTTTTCAGAGCTCGAGGCAGGGGCATCAATTTGCAAACTGGCAAACAAACCCAATATTTGCAGCAAGTTAAAACCACATTTTTATATTAACATTGAATCAATGGTGTAAGATGTAAAGTAAAAGGTGTTGCTCGCTCGAACAAACCCACAGAGATTTTACCACTCAACACATTCCTTCAGTTCTATGGAGCCTTTCATTTGGCTTTTTTCTCATTAATTGCATTTCTACCCTGAATGGGCAAAAAGCTCTGTATATATTCGACATGCCCACCATCAAACAGCACATAGACAAACCTGATTTGCTGTCTCGCTGGCTGGCTGCCAAAAAAAAGCTAACATCTAGCCAGTATTCTAGTGGAACATTTTACAGAGCCAGATGCACTTAAAAATGTTTGTCTCAGTGAGATTTTGGTGCCACATTTGCTCTGTGTTTCTGGATTTAGGTTTGTTTGTTTATTTGTCTCATATTTTGGTGCTTCTTTTTTTGTTCTAAATTATATAGTAGTCTGTAGATTTCTCAGGAGTGTTTGGAGACCGACAAAGAGCTGAAAAGAAAGTGAATATTGGATATTAGCCAGATGGACAGAAACACTACTCAAATAAATGTTTCTTTGTGTGCACTATATGTGTAAATCAGCTGGCAACCTCCAAGGCTTAAAAATCAAGTCCATTCAAAAGTGCCAAAAAGTGTAGTTCATTGACTGGCCATCTGAGGCTGGCTCCAAAACACACTCAATCCCCATAGACCTCCATATTAAAATGCCACACTTTACAGCAGAAATTAATATGTTCTCTATTGCTATTTTCGACATCTATGACAACTGTAGGGGAGTTGAATTTTTAGCCAATATAACTCAACCCTCTGCATTTGATTAAAGCTTAAAGTTATGGATATTTGAGGGCGGGGCCGCTTGAAAGCCTTGGCTGTTGAGATGATATGGCTGAAATGCCGAACTTGAGGCATCAGAATGGCAGTCCATGAACCAATGGGTAACATCACAGCAATACAAATTTTTTTGCATGCCCTTCAGCATCTCATAGTGACGCACAGGGCACCCTTTAGCGTTTCTGTGTGATGTGTGACTAAAAGTCATAAAATGTGGCTAATGTTTTGAAACAGACGGGTTTAGACGACAAAAATACTTGGTAAGGTTTTGACAAAAAGGTAATCATTTGGGTCATCAAGTGAGTAATGTCATTGCGCAGTGACCAAATATAAGTTACAGAATGTTTCACATGGGACATGAACTATGGTCTCCTGTTTTGTTTTGGCCTCACCACCTTTGCTATCTTTATTTACTCTTTATTCTACGTCAGTTGCTCTTCGTGTCAAGTATTGCTGTGGATGGATTTACTTACATTGGAGTTATTTGACATGGCAGTGCATCTCACAGGATGCTAAAGGTTCCTGTGGTGTCAGTTTCATATGCTGAGGGGTGTAACAAAGCCTCTTTATTTGACACTCTGGGAAGGAGAAGGGACTGGCAAACATATTAGCTTTTACACATAAGGAATGTGTTAATAGGCAAGTTTCCATTACAGATTTGTGCAAAACTTACTTTCTAAATGTTGATAAAACACAATTACGAAATGACTGCATCCATTAGCAGGTTTATTTCTATTGCAGCCAACGCGTTAGCTGTCATTATTTCCAATCGAAGGGGAAGTAGGAGTGTCATGAGAGCAATAGTGGAAAGGCGAGCCCCTTATAGGTGGGAGGGGCCACATTTGAGGGATTTCTGGGAGATGATAGTCCATCATGTGACATATAAAAGCAAAAAAAAGTGTTTCCATTGCAGTTTTGTGAAATATGACTTTTTTAATTCACCCCAAATACTACCTCATGTGACTGAAAGAACCTTTTGGGCAATAAATAGGTTTTGTGAAACTGACATATGTCTATTAAACATATTTTATATTCAGTTTTAGGGGTAATGAAACCTGCCCAGTGTCAGTGTTGTGTTTCTATCTTGTTTTTCTGCCTTCAAGTGACAAAAATGCTTACGTAATGAGAGAGTAACTTCTTTTGGATCCCTCCACAGACATGACTTCATCTTGGAGGGTCAGCTAGCTTACAAACCACCAGCTGTCAGCCAGTTAGTGTGGCTTAAATTTGGAGATTTAGGCCAACTACTGACTATATTTCATTGTTTAATTTAGCAGCAAGAGAGTGTGTGTCTTCATTAGTATATCAGCTGACTCCACTTGTTTTCTTTGCTTTTCATTGGGCTCATGTCTGATTTTACAAACTGTTTTCTGATCATTGAGGTTCAATTCTGTCTCCAGAGCAGCTCTGCCACTGAAAAATCTGCTCTTATCATGTCTCAAAGCTTTTTGTTATTGTAAATTATAATTTGATTTAGCAAAGCATTCCTTAGCTGTGAGAATTAACGACATGCTGAGGTAATTAGTGCAAACGCTGTTGATGGGGGGCTGATGCTTTACATTAACGGAGCAGTGCATGATGCATCTGCAGCAGGATCAGTTCTGCGACAAAAAGTTAGAATTATGTATTCTTTAACATGTCTATTTTTGGACTTTCAGTTGTCTGTCATTTACATACTTGCACAATCACTTCCTGTGAATGAAACGGCATTCATAATGTGGAGACAGGTGACTGACGAGGCGGTTTGACAGGTGATTGACGGGTGTGACAGCATGACAGAAAGAAGAGATGGGAGAAGTTTTCACAAAGGTTGACGGATCGCGAAAGGAGTCATGACTTGACACCAGATTTACATGACGACAGCTGCCTCTGACAGCGGGATGTAAAGCAGAATACGGCTGATTTTTTTTGTTGCACTACGGCATAAAATAGCAACTTTAACTCAAACGTTGCTCGTCTTTTTGCTGAGAATTCTCACTCTCATTATGTGCTGAGATAAACGGGTCAAGAATTTCTGCAAATCAAGTTTCAAAACACGTGATTATCCAGTACTATCATAAAATATGAGCTTTCTATATATCATCCCTTCGAAAGCTGGAGCAACATCATTTTTCTCATTTTGCTTTCAGATGACTTTCACAACTCAGCAAGACAAATTGGAAAAAAATGAGTAAAAGTGATGCAGAAATGATCTGAAATTAGCTGGAGGGGATTATAAGTTATGATCAAAAAATGAGGGAAAAACATCCACAAAACTATATTTATAATTCTCTTAATTTTGTATATGAAATCATGTTACAGAAAAAAAGGAAATATGTATTTTTAGCACTACCTTAAGGTGATTTTCTTGTTTTACTTTTTTAAACTTTGCTGTCTTTGAAAAACCCCCAACTTATTTTCAAGTAATTTTCATAACTTTCAACTAATTTGTTGTTAATTCTGGCGCCATTTTTCTTAAATTCTTTGTTACTCTCTTCCCATGTTTTTTTGCAAGAAATCAAGTTTGCTCAGGTTTCAAAGGGTTAACCATGTGAACTCTGAGCAAATTGGTGTGATTCCTCCATGAATAGCAAGAAGTTAGTAGATTTTAAAATGTTTTTTAAAAAGGTAGGGGAAAACTATATTTATAAGTATCATAATTAAATATTTAAAAAAATTATGTTACTAAATGATTATATAAGTATTTTCTTAATTTACAGGTAATTTCCTTGATTCTTCATCTTCTTCTTCCTAATGTTATTATTTTATTTTACACATTTTACTCGTCATTTTCTTGTTCTTTTTTTTTTTTTTTGCTAACTTTTGGGTCATTTCTTCTTTCATTGCTCATTACCTTCTTCCCATGTTTTTGAAAGCAACCCAACTAATTTTCTCAGGTTTCAAAAGCCTCCTCAGATGTATCATCTTGTTTTTTACATCCTATACGAAACAAAAAAGCTGTCCTTCCTCTGTGTTGTTAGCTACTGATATCTGAAGCCATTTCAATCACACCGATCTCATTAAAAAATTACATTTTGCTTGATGAGTTATCTCAATTTCCAAATTGCTCGTTGTGCGTGAACAGATGGCAGAACACGCAATCAAGGTTGATAAAGCGTGACAATCTAATATTGGAATAGGGCCTGGTAAACCATTTGCTATCATCACATCAGTCTCTTAAAAGTGATTTATCATTGAGTAAGCCCATTACTTGGTTTTCACCCAAATCATTGGGCATGAGATTGATTAAGCCTCCGAAAGTCATTTTGTTTGAGGACAATGTGATGCGTTATCATCGAGCGTGGAGCTTTTAAAATAGTGCCAATCTTTACCGCTCTCCGTAAACATCCGCTTTCCCAGGCCGCTACCTAATCCAAACAATCAAAGGTGCTTTCATCCTGTGAAATTATGAGCTTGTTTGCCTGCAATTAGTTTGGTGTGAACCAAGTCTATTAGCGTGGCTCAGTGATTTCTCTTCCCTTTCCTCCCGACAGATCTCTTGATCCGTGTTGTGTGCATAATTAACCATCAATGATTAGCTCCTCGGCTCAAGTGGAGAACACCAGTAAGCCAGGAGCTCCCGCTCTTATCAGTCTCAAGGATCCCTGGTGGATCTACAATAAACCACTGACCTCCGTTTGATCTAATTCTGCTCACATAAACTCCGTCCGAGAAGTCAGCTGTTCTGACCTTGTACAGTCAAGATAAGGTGGTTAAGACACAAGAGAGGTAGGAACCTAGTTATTATCATCACAATATTTTTGCCTTTCTGTATGGCCACTGTGTCAAAAACTCATTTTCGTGCTCCACCAGTAAACCCCTGCTTTTGCACAACTTAGACTGAGTGCACAAACCTGCTATTTTTTAACCCTTTGCAACCTGACTTTTTTTTTAAATCATGGGAAGAAGGCGATGATCAACTTAACAAGAAATGGTCAAAAAATTAGCAAGAAATTTGTAAAAAATTACAAGAAAAATATCTGAAAATGAGCAACAAAAAATTAAACAATACTACTGCTGCTGCTACTACTACTACTACTACTGCTATTACCACTACTACTACTACTAGTACTATTACTACTGCTACTAGTAGTATAGTAGTAGTAGTAGTAGTACTGCTGCTACTACTGGTACTACTGCTGTTACTAACATTTAAAATACATAATTATATATAAATGACATACAAATATATAATATTTTTTAATTAATAATGTCAATGGGATTTATTTTATTTTCCATCTTGTATTGTGCATTCTGTTGATTTAATCCTTATCCTTATTTTATCTTACTTTTGCTAGTATTATCAAGTTGGTTTCATCCATGAGAAGTTGCATTCTTTCAAGTTCAAGTATTTTTTTATGTCTTTATGTCTTCTATGTCCTTTTAGCACTTAGTGCATGTAATTTTTTTCTTGTAAAGCATGTTGGGCTGCATTTCTTGTATGAAAGGTGCTATACAAATAAAGTTGTTTTTATTATTATTATTATTATTATTATTATTATTATTATTATTATTATTATTATTATTATTATTTATTATTAAAAATATCATTTCCTGGACATTTTTCCAATTTGTTTGATAATAATCCATAATCTCTCCCAGCTAATTTTCAGGTCATTTTCTTGCTTTTTTTTTTTTTTTTGCAAATTGCAGGACATCTCTTGCAAAGTTACTCATTACCATTCATCCCATGTTCTCAAAGGGAATCAAACCAATTGGTTTAGGTTTAAATGCTTTTGAAAGGTGTCTGATTGCAGCTCAAAAAACTGATGTCAATCCAGGTGTTAAAGAGTTAAATATCAAATTGAGAAAAACTCAATCCAGCCTGTTCTTTTTAATTTTTTTGTTGCTGTGAAGGTGCTGGCATATAACCCAGTTTTCTGGACGATTAACGACATGCAGACTTCCCTCTGTATCACTGGTGAAAAGGAAACAGGAGCAAGAGCTGGACAGAGCCTAACAGATACAGGTAGGATAATATCCCTACTTTTGGTGCTAAGGGTACGATACCGAAAGTTTTTTGGCAGAAATGCAGCTTATGAGCGTCCTGTGCCGACATCACAGAGCACATCCTTGAAAATGTCAAACTAAACGAGAGGAGGAAAAAAAATGCCAACATTCTAGACTCTCTGTTGCTGTGATGGTTGTCCTCCAGTATGACAAGACTGTCCTCCAAAAACATGAAGAGGACAGGTTCAAATGTAATTGGCTGTGCAATTTAGATGACTTGTAAACTACATGGGATATTTCCCACTGTTGTTACTGTTGTCAGCAAAAACTGATGAAATCAATCAATAGATCAATTCAGTCCACAGGTGAAAACATGCAGATTAAAACCATTCTGATCATTTCTTATGTATTTATTAAAAAAGTTGTCAAAAATTTCACACAGACACCTGTTCAAGAGAAAGTTTCTTGTGCCTAAGATAATACTGTATGGAAAATATTGTTAACATTTGACAGAGTACGAAAAACTGTTTCTTAATCACTTTTATACTTTTGGAGATTTGTCAAAAATATCCTAGGAACTTTCTTTTATTCTTTTTGTTTTTAGTTATTCTCATTTACATGATCTCTGTTCATTCTCTGTGTAATTTCCCACAGTTTATTAGATAAAAACACCACTGTAACTTCCATATCCTCAAATATACACACACCAGTGCAAGCAGTTACTCCTTTTGTTTGTTTTGCTGGTTGGTTGATTGGTTGGTTGGCTGGCTGGTTGGTTGGTTGGTTGGTTGGGTTGGCTGGCTGGTTGGTTGGTTGGTTGGTTGGTTGGTTGGCTGGCTGTTGGTTGGTTGGTTGGTTAGTTAGTTGGCTGGTTGATTAGCTGGTTGGTTAGCTGGTTGGTTGGTTAGCTGGTTGGTTGGTTGGTTGGTTGGTTGGTTGGTTGGCTGGCTGGTTGGTTGGCTGGCTGGTTGGTTGGTTGGTTGAATGGCTGGTTGGTTGGTTGGTTGGTTGGCTGGCTGGTTGGTTGGTTGGTTGAATGGCTGGCTGGTTGGTTGGTTGGCTGGTTGGCTGGTTGGTTGGTTGGTTGGTTGGCTGGTTGGTTGTGGTTTTTTTTTTCTTCTTTTAAATATGTTAGTTTTTAGACTAAAAAGTGGAAGGGTCCGACCCTGCCTTCTGGCAAAGTACAGGGGGCATGTCTCCTGTATCCCCATGTAAAATACGCTCCTGGTCTGAGCATTATGAGGATGATATTGTGTATTCTAATTCCTGCGTCATGCTTCTTATTCTTGTCCTGTGAGATTTGCATCATAAAAAGCAACATATTTTCCATCATTTTGACCCAATAGAAGTCTTTCAGTGCTCTGGGGGTCTGAGGTTCCTGTAAATGAAGAAACAGCACCCTGAGCTACTCCAGCTATAGCTAAAGAAATCAAATTCATGTGGTCTAAAGAATGTCAGAATGTAGTATAAAATGCCCATCACAAGTTCTTGAGGCCAAGGTGAAGCTGTCAAGTGCTTGTTTTGTCCAAACATTGCCAAATAACCCAAAGACATTCTGTTGTGTTTGAGTAAAAAGAAATATTCACACTTGAGAGGCTGAAAGCAGCAATTTCTTTGCATTTTTCTTAAAAGAAAAAAAGAACAACTTAAACGATGAAAAAATAATAATCTGACCCATTTTCCATCAATAATCTATTTAATGACTACTTCTTTAAACTTGATTTATTTTTAAATGAGTAAATCATTTGGCACCCTGGTAGGTTAATGGGTGTACGATGCATACCATTTGATTGCAATTCTCTGATTCAACGTTGCCCAGGACCTATTTCGCATGCAGTTAAGATAATTACAGCTTGATGAATCTATCGTTTGTTTGGTAATAGCACTCCCACTTTAGCTGGGTCTATAAATCAGTCAATTATTGTCATTAATTTCACAATTATCCAATTAATCATTTGGTCTTAATGACAAAAGGCTATTACAGTTTACTTAAGCCTGCGGTGAGATCCTTGTATTGCTTGATTTTTGTGAGCAACCAAAACCTGAAGGCTAGTTTACTATCACATTAGGCAAAGACAAGTAACAATCATCAATTTAAGTTAACCCTTTGAAACTAGGGCTTGATGTTTTTGGAGGCAATCAGCAATTTAAGAAGAAATGACCTGAAAGAAAGCAAGAAATTAGTAAAAAGTACAAGAAAATTACCTGAAAATTCACCAAAAAAAACACAAAAAAGAAAGAGAAAACGATCAATTAAAGTAAAATAAACTGAAAAAACCCCAATCAATTCATGTAAAAACAATCTTAAATTTGTAATTATGATTATCATAAATATAGTAATCTGGACATTTTTCCTCCTTTTTTAAAGATAATTTTCTAAATCTGCTAATTTCTTGCAATTTGCAGGACATTTCTTGCCAAGTTTGCCTTTTTTTCGCCATGTTTTAAAAGAAATCAAACCAGTTTGCTCAGGGTTCAAAGGTTAAAATATTTATGACAGGCATTTATGCAGCACATGAAAAGTAATATCAATCCATGTTTCAAAGGGTTAAGAAACTGGAACTGTTTTGAAATGTAACTTTGAGCCATCGGGAAGCTTACCAGTGAACTTTTTAAACATAAATCTCTGTTAATCTGTGACCTCTGACCCTATGACCATATGTGTGGACATATAATGATCCCTTTCTTATCATTTTGGATTGTGAATATGTATGCAATGTTCTATATCTGAAATTGAGTGTTTCTAGTGTTAATCAGGGGACCCTGGTCATCTCTCAGAGACCCCTGGAGGTGTCCTGTCCCACCAGTCATCATATCAAATCCTCTTATTTTCTATTTAATAATTTATTCTTGACAAACACAGAGTAAAACACAACACAGGCCACTCTTTCTCTCTCTTTCTCTCTCTCTCTGCCTCTCTATCAGCCGGCTTTATTCTCAGCGGATACTGATGCGCACAACATAACAAGCCCTTTCTTCCGGCTCCCTCCTCCCCTCTCTCTCCTCTCTCTCTCTCTCTCCTCCGGCGCGCGCTCTCTCTCCCCAGGTTCTCTCCTCTATCCCGTCTCTCTCTCCTCCTCTGCTGTGCACCTGCTCCTCCCCTCCTGCCTTATTATCCTCAGACTCCGAGCAGCGCTCCGTCCTCGCCAAGTGATGCTCCTCGGCGGCGCACACATCGGTGGCTTCTCACCGGCCGCTGCAGGGAGGAGAAGCGCCCCGGCTTGTTTTTCTCCCCCGGAAACACGCGCTGAAACCCGGCTGGAACATGGGAATTTAACGGGGCTTGCGTGAGAGTGAGTCGGAGGAGGGTAGGACGACGAAGAAGCACTCAAGTCCCATCCGAGAGCGGAGGGGGAGGAGGAGGAGGAGGAGGGGGACTCCGGGGAAACGGTCCCGCTGGGACGGGGGAACGCAGCGGAAGGTTTTGTGCTTTACATAGTTTGAGTTGGACTAAAGCTGCATGCTTTAGTTGTTTGCGTGTGAAGAATAATATCACAGGATTTGGAGGAGGGTTGTTGGAGTTGCGGTCGGTGCCTCTCTGTGTGTGATGGAGTGAAAGAGAGGGCGCACGGTAACTTCAGTCTCGCCATGAAATCAGTGTTTTTCAGCCGTTTCTTCATCCTGCTGCCCTGGGTCCTTATTGTCATCATCATGATCGATATCGACAGTAAAAGGGCGATCCGGGCTCCAGCAGCCGGCCGGACCGGCAGGGCGCAGCGGGCGGCACGGACCGGCGCGCCGGGAGTGGGCAGCGGCGCCCAGAACCAGTCCGCTCTGCCGGTTATCTACGCCATCACGCCGACTTACACCCGTCCGGTGCAGAAAGCGGAGCTGACCCGTCTGGCCCACGCCTTCCGCCAGGTGCCCCGGTTCCACTGGATCGTAGTAGAGGACTCGACCTCGCGCACGGAGCTGGTGGCGCGCTTCTTGGCCCGGTGCGGCGTGCAGTACACGCACCTCCATGTGTTCACTCCCCGCAGGTTCAAGCGCACCGGGATGCCACGCGCCACCGAACAGAGGAATGTGGCTCTCGCGTGGCTCCGGCAGCACCGGAGCAGGCGGGACGCCGGTGTGGTTTTCTTCGCGGATGACGACAACACGTACAGCCTGGAGCTGTTTGAGGAGGTAACCAGACATTTAATTATACACCTGTGTTAGGACTTTGTATTCTGTGCACTTTTACTGACTTTACAACTGACAAAGAGCATCATGGGAGTAACAAACAAAAAGAAAATTGAATGAATTTGACAAATCTGAAGTCGTTTAGTTTCCACCTCATGGAAACCACATTCAAAGCTTTTCGGCATGAAAGTGCCACATGTACGGCGTTCCCCCCCCCATTCTAACACACGCCACGATACTCAAAATGAGCACGAGACACAAAATAACTACAAAACAACTGTAAATAGACACAAAACAACAAATAAAATACACAGTTACACAAAAAGATTTTAAAAAACACAAAACAACGGCAAAAATGTGCAACTGACTACTGACTTACTGAAACAGTTCACAGACTTGGTTCTGTAGTTCTACTGCAGCACTACATTGTAACATTTTGGATCATTTTATTACCACTTGTGGCCATGGCAGTTGACTCTTGGTGAATGCTTTATAGTGTCAGTATTAGGCTTACTCATTATGCAGAATGGGCCCTCTCAGAGTCACATTATGTCAATAATGATGCATTAACTTGTAAGCAGCATTGTAATGTTGTGGCTGATGTACAGAGAGCTATTTTTTTTACCTGCCTTGCAAGCTGCTTATTTGCTGATCTGTGTGCTTGTAAGGTAGCAGTCAAATACATTAAAGGGTACCTGGAAATGGTACTTAAAGGTCCCATATTATGCTCATTTTCAAGTTCATACTTGTATTTTTGGCTTCAACCAGAACATTTTAGATGTATCAAAAAATGATACATTTTCCTTGTGCTGTCTGCCTGAATACACACACTGTCTGGAGCATTTCTTTTAAGCAACCGTCTCTTTAAGACGCTCTCACGAAAAGCCCAGTCTGCTCTGATTGGTCAGTGTAACTGGGTCTAATACATCTGCTCTTTCCATGTCTCTAAACTGTCATTGCAGCTGAGGGAATGACTGCAACAGCACTCTAGTTGCACTTTTTACTTGTAAAGTTGTGACATCACAGCTTCACGGATATCCTGACGTCTTGTTTAAAGGCATGGTTTCTGTGTAAGGACTGTTTGCATTTGTCTTTGGATTGGGTGTTTTGATACTTTAACAGTATTTATATAACAACTATTTCGGCTTTATGAGTGAAAAAGACATGGAAATTGGACTTTCACAATTTGGGACCTTTAACGAGTTCTTTACTAAAGGTTATTTGTAGTCCACTACCAAACAACCCTAATAAAACTCAAACCATCCATGCACAGATTTAGTTATTGATGTCATGTGGGGAGATATTAGAGCTAAGAGCTACATTTAAAAACATGTTCCATTAAAGCACCTTTTGTCACACCCTCAGCACTATTTGTTTGAGGATAAAGGGTCTGCTTCCGCCAGATCTGTCTGTGTTTGTGACACCATCCGTTATGCAGCACAGTAAAAGTCATTGTTAGGTTTTCCCCAAATGGGATCATTTCAAAGGAATCCAAACATTGAAAGTCACCGCGTCTTCATCTTTATGGCGTCCCACTGGAGCTTCACTAAAAACCCCAGGGAGGCTCCAGACCCTGTTTTCAGGGCCGCTCGTTCCTCCTGAGAGGTGGTTGTTAAACCAATGTATTCAAGTCGTGAAAGTGCGGAAGCTGCATGGACACTGGATAGAGTGAAGGCGTAAATGAGCAAGAGAAGAACAGATGAAAAGTAAGAGGGAATGCTGGCTAACACAGAGAGAGAGATGGTGAGGCTGGTGCACAGGGTTTGCTGGTTCTTTTAAATCTGTATCTCACCACCATTGCTTTTCGATTTTTTACTGATCTATCTTAGAATTGATAAGCCGGGTTGTGTGTGTGCGTATGTGTGTGTACGCGTGTGTGTGTAAAAGTCTATATTAGGGTAAGATTGTTAGGGGTTGATAGTGATACTGGTCTCGATGGATGGATGGATGGAGAGATAGATAGAACTAGCCATGTAAATATATATAGATGTGTAATGGGGATGTCAGTGGTTAAACGTTATTTGGTTAATTGCAGAGAATATTTTTGACCTGTTACATGTGTTGGTCTTTAGGTTAATTCTGCCGCTCTTCAACTGACCGCGCTGCGCTCCACCCTGATCTGGTGGAACACAGCCAGCCAGCTTGTCGTGTTAACATGTGGAGAAACATAACATGTGGACAGAGCTCCCTGTCCACCCTGTGGTGAACCCATATCCCTCGCCCAGGTCACCCTGATGAGTAAGCGACTTAATTTTAAGCTGCCAATCAGCCAGCATTTGTATGGGCTGAAAAACTGGATCTTAAATGGGATTGTTCATGGGTTCCATGAAGTATTAAAGCCACCCATGTGGGCATTTGACATGGGGCCATTATGGAACCCGTGGACAATCCCATTTTGGCCCATTGACTACCTACATTGGCCCCACATACAAAGGAACCCCCTTTAGCAAAACTGTTAGCACTGGCAGTACGATTAGCAGTGTCGACACAGCAAGTGGTGATAATATAGTTAACACTGCTAAAAGGGCTTTGCAGCTCTAACTGAATCATCGGGCCAGTGTCACCAGCAGTAATCACCAACGAGCAGCGGCGCTAGCTAACTATAGCTTCCATCTGCTTGGTGCACAGTGCAGATCAGCCAAGACTAGTATTAGCTAACTAGTGGAGACAGGAAGATGGGAAGAGCTGTCCGTCAGCAAAGCCAACAGAAAATAAAATAAAATGTAGGACATTTACATCACAAACAATGTATGTGTCACTACCACTAAATGGATAGCGCTTTGAGATGCGGCGCTAAAACTCACTGAGTCAATGGAGTGCCACACTAAAAGGAAAGACGTTTTGAATTTCACATCTTTCTTTTTTTTCTTATAAATTAAGTGGTTTGTTACTGGTTAATGGGTGTCGCACTATCGAAAGCAAAGTTAACCAAAACTGACATCCCCAATTTATTCATAATATACACAGTACACAGTACATTACCCTTTCCATGCCCCTTAATCCTTACAAAAAGGCCTATCTGGACTGTGAGTCTTCTGATATATAAATATTGATAGAAATTAGCGACTACCACATACTCTGCAAATCTGAGTTGGACAACACGCCACATGATACACCAGTATCAACCTCGTATATTGATACCATTATGTAACTCCAGTCTGTCTGAGAGTGTGTGTCTGTTGGATCATGCATGGGTATCTCTTTCCACATCGCTGTTAATGATCAGTTGTCCTTTTTATTGAGGACACACAGCCGTCCTCCAATACACGTGCTCCGGACGTCCAAGTAATGAAGAAAGACGAGCGGCAGAGGCAACAAAACAAATCCTCTCACTCTCATAAATGCACAAACACTCTGGAAGAATGCTTCGCTGATTTCTGATTGCTCATCCTGATTACTGCCATTCAAAGAAAGCCGGCTGCAAGTCTGAGATGGCTGTAATTTGCTTCAATAGTAAAACATTCTGAATGCAAAACATTTGATATAAATTTGCTTATTACGCTGTACTGAATGATATGGTAAAAACTGAAGGAATATAGCTGATTGTAATACTACTGTTAGAACTATTCTGGATGAGTGATTTAGTTGCTGTTGACCTCTAGTTTGTGACCCATTCAAATATGTACTGCTCTCCTCGACCCCAGTGTTTTACTTGCACTTTGTAGGATAAAAATTGTATGTTTAGTCGCAACACGTTGATTTGAGAAAGCCTTTTCTTCTTCTTTTGAAAGAAATCCCAGCTTACATCTTAAATCTGTTCTTCAAAAGGTGAGGTAAACCTAAAGCACGTTTACATTATGTGTGTATGATGCATTTTATATGAGTTCTGCAGCTTTTTTCTTTTCCATTTGTTATTTATTTATTTATTTTGACATGTGACTACAAAATCTGATGGCTTAAAACAAACCTGCAAGCTATATTCCTCCTAAGAGAAGTGTGGTTCATTAGGAGACCACTGGAGAAAATCAGTTTATTTAAAGGTTTACCTTCACTGTTGACTGATCTGACATTTTTTTATTTAAGCAATTGTTTAAATTATAGCGTCAGTCACAATTTTCTAAAGATCGAGGGGAAGTAAAGCGAAGTCAGTTTACATGACACAAAACACCTAAAAATAAACAAAATAGATAAAAATACACAACTTAAATGATTATCCCAGTAGTTGGAGAATCATTTTTTGACCAATTAATCAATTAAATTTGATTTAAACGGTCTAAAGGAATGCTTCACCCACAAAATCATCCTTTGTTATTAACTACTCATCCTGTGTTACATTGGATTCATGAAGAAAACATTGTTTTCCTCGCATTCCTCCATGGTGAACAAAGAATCCAAAAACGGAGGTAATTCTTGATAATTTGGAGTAAATGGAGACTGTGTTTAACAAATGCAATACAAAACATCTGATTACAAATTCTCAAATAACTTGTGCACTACAATCCAAGTCTCATTTATCCAGTCCAATGCTCAGTACTTCCTAAATAAATGTCTTTTTGCTAAAACCTTAGCAAAAAGTGCCTTTACCGCTGCACACTTATACCATCATGTACTGTATACCCTTTGTGAAATTTCAGGACGGTATAAAACATCACATTTATTTTATTTATTTATTTTATTTTATTTAAAATGGACCATGCTGCACAAGCCTAGCTGGTACCACCGCCGCCTCATTTTGAGCCAAGAAAAAACACGTGCTCGTTTATGGAAGTGATGAGACTTGGATTATACTGCATATGCTACATAACACAGGGTGAGTGATTGATATACAAAAGATCATTCTGTGGGTGAAGTAATCCTTTAATACCAAAATGAGCTGAGGACAAACTGCAGTCCAAGTTAGTGCTCTGTCCATTAAGCTTAGCTTAAGTTACAGACGAATGACCCCAATGGTCTTTCTAATCAATCAAAATGCAGCAATTTTGGGGGAATTTTGGTCCAAACTAAAGAAATCCCACTTTAAATTCAGACTCTATACAGCTTTCCCCTCGGTGACCTAGAATGCAGCACTTGGCTAGAGTTGGTCAGTATTGTGAGCCCTGTGTACTGTGGCTGAGTCGACTCTGACACACAGGCTCAGTGTAAGATTTGGTGCCTGCAGCTCAGTGTAAAGAGCATCTGTTTGATTTGTTGATAGCACGCTGTCCTCTCTCTGTCCTCCTGCCTATTTCATTACCCAGCTCCTCTGTGCAGGTAATGGCCTGTCATAGAGAGATAATAGGCTGTCATACGGCAGTAATAACCTGCAGAAACTGTCTGCAGGCTTTAGACTGATTGCAGTAACTGTGCTTACAGTGGGTGGCGACTTTATACCAGAAACACTTATATCATTTTCAGGAAGAAAAATGATTGAGCTGACATTTTTTGCAACTAAGATATTATTTTACTGGGACTTTTTATGATAATATATATGGTATAATTTGTAGTAATCAGTTTCTTAAGATGAATAAAATTCAGCTGGAGAGTTATGGGTCTCTATACTGGCTATAAAGCATGACTGCAAAAAACCCACAGACCTTGTCCTGTTTTACTTCCCCGCTCACTGATGATTACAACATCCAATAACTCTTCCAACATACATGCAGTATCTAGTAATGTACTGTGTTAAAATGAATGTTTAGTGTTTAATTCTATACGATATATGCTAGGAGACGGGACACTTAGATTTTATTAATCTAACATTAAATCCAGTGGTGTGACCATACCATGACGTTCTTAAAATATTTAAGTTTAAAGAAGCTGTATTTGACATTCAGAGCATTTCCAAATCCTTATTTACACTGAGATTGCAATATAGAGCCACTACGAAGTGGCTTTTTTATACAGTGTTGGCATTTTCCGATCGCGCGCAGCGTCATGCTACTCCAGTGTGTGATTGTAGACAGCATGCCAGCATCGCAGAACCAAAGGAGGCAGGCGTGATGTTTAACACAACAGCGTCTACCTCTCATGTGATATATAACATATGCGTCAGCAGTAATTTATTAACAATTACAATGGCATAATATGACAATAACAAACATTTACTGTTTCTGCTATATGGCGGCTGATCTTGTCAGCTCCTGGGCCTCGTTTTCCCTGTTTGTGGACATTTACTGCCACTGGTCTTCTTGTCCCACAGAGATTAGCCAGCCAGTGCGATACACACGGGGACTCGCATGCACACGCATCCAGACTGTTTACCACAACAACAAACAGAGAATCTCAGATTTCAACACACACAAATGTAGCATGACTTCATGCTCTGCTCAGAATGCCATTACTCCACTATATCCAGCTCATTCTCACTCCAAACTAGTTAAATATCTCTGAGCTGTCATTGCTTTCAGTGTACGAGTGTGACGGCAAATGCCATCTTCCACATCCAACCGGTACATGGCTGAGAGAACGTGCTCGGACAGAACCAGTGGCATTGTTATTATAAGCCGGTGGATGGCTGAATAGCACGGAGCTCGTCCACATGTGAAGTGCATGGGCGACGTCACTTGAGAATGGACGGAACCAGTTGCGTGCGCTTGACAGTTTTGGTAACAATGTGATATAAGGTGTTCAAGTACGCTTACAGGGTGTGCAGAAGGGTTGGCTGGGGAGTTAGATGGGTCCCACAAACAACTGCTTTTTTTCTACACCTTACGTGTGCCTCTTCTGCCTAAACCTGACCATCCGTGACTTTCTTGCCTAATCCATTGTGACTGTCGTAAACATAAGGACCCTGCGTCATCATGGTAAGGGGTTGCGTCATCCCACCATGTGCATTTGTTGACATCACAGTAACAGCATTCTGGAGCATAAACAGCTGACACAGAAGGTCACTGACAGAGCAACACCATGTGATGAGTTGGGATAATAATTTGATGCTATATCTTAGCATGGCATATAGTGCTTTGCTGCTATAATAATGCTTTGAATGTACTGCTCCTTAAACACACACTTATGTTAAAAACTATATTTGAAAGAAGACTGCCGAGTAGAGATGACTTTAAAATGAAGATGTGTGCAACCTTAATTTCAAGCTTTTTATGCAGTATTTAGATTTTAACTAATTTTATCATTCTATTAGCTACTGCAGTGCAAAAGGCAAGGCATTTTTGACCTGCAGCAGCCCAATTAATAAATGAGGAACCCCAGCTGGGTCAAAATCAGCCTCATTCCTGACTCTGGATTGCTGATTACATGAAAGTAGCTGCCCAGGCTGTTTTTGCTCCAAGAACGGGCTACAAGCTACCACCAAGTAATGAGCAAAATGTGTTACAACAGCCCCCTGCTTCCCCCTTTATGAAAAAAACATTGGTACGTAGAAAATGTTTAACAAGCCTCCCTGCATCCCTGTTTTTTCTCTTTCAGTGTGGGAAGTCAGCTGGAATGGCATATAGCATTAAGACAAGAGTTAAAAGGTATATTCTCTGTAGCTGCACATTAGTCAGGCCTCAGTTTGGCATGCTTTATTATGCGCGCGACACGTTCCGGCTGAGTCGCCTCCTAGCAGTCAATAGAGTGTCAGAAAACGCAAGACTGCTCATTTAATGCAGCCCGTACAATTACACCTTGATCCCCCCTCCATCACACACTGCTTCCCGCTTGCTTCTTAAGGTGATTTAGCATTTTTGCCATCATGAGTCCATTTGCTGCTATCATGGGGAGCTCCTTCACTTCAGACGACATTAACATGGAATTTGAATCAAACAGCTTTTTGCATATTTGACATATATTTGACTGTTTTTGTACAAGAATGCCAAAAAGTTTCCCTTGGTTCTCGTAGTTTCTCCTAGTAAGGTATTCTTGTGAGCACAGACAAGCTTGTTAAACAGCATTTAAACCATCATTGGACAGTAAAACCCAAATTATACCCAGAATAATGGAATTATTATAGGGTTAGAGAGTCCCTAAGCTGCAGTGAATGAGGCCTCATTGATGACTTTTTGGTTCTTTTAGTAAAAATCTCCCATAGCACAGTGGGTGGATTTCTCTGGTGGGAGAAAATAAATGAAGAGAAGATTTTTACTTTTGGCAGTCCAGCAACAAAAATGTAGCTCCCTGATGCTCGATAACACAGATTCTTGCTTGCTTGAGTTTATCCAAAGTTCAAAGTAGAGTGATACTGAAATACACATTTATATGAAGCGCTCGATTCAGAGTTTCAGTTCTTATGCTTGTAGTTTTGGTTATGATTCCCACTGGTAGTGATGACAGCAACAAAGTTCATTTCTCATGAACAGTCAACAACACAGCAGCAACACCTACACCATGGCAAGACTTATGAGCAGGTACCCCCCCAGTTTACACTTGATGGTGAAAAGGAGTAAATGCATCCATTTGTTCCAGATGCATACATTATCTCCCATGGTGTAACTGTAGTCTGTTATTACTGTACATGTTATTCCTATGCTCTAAGACAGTCCAAAAGTTTTAGTAAACTCTCTCCCAAGTCCAAAAATTAAAACTCAAATTTGTGATGTCATCAAATGACACTCACAGCCTATTATATATATATATATATATATATATATATATGTGTGTGTGTGTGTGTGTGTGTGTGTGTGTACAGAAAGAGAGAGACATGTATAGAAATAAAGATATACATATATATACATATAATATATATAATATAATATACATGTAAATAAATGGATAGATCAGCCCCGTGCTTTGTGTGCACATGCATGACTATATGCTCAAGGATCTCTCATGGTTAAGCTGATTTACAATTGCTGAAAAACCTGTTGTCTGGCTTTGAGAGAGAGTAGCTCATGTTCACAGATATTGATTGAACTCTTGTAGGCCATGGAAATAACATATTGGAACTCTTAATTTAGATGCCATTCCTCTTTATTACATCCGTGGTGTGTCTCCTCTGCCCTTGTGATAACAGCAGCTAATCTTTCACTGAAATGAGACTGAAATTAGCTGTTTGTTCTCCATCTCATTAAAGCAACAAAGCACTTACCAAACACCTTCAGGTGCATTACCACCTCCTTCTGGACTGGAGGAGGTCTGACCCTGATTTACATGTAGCCTGGAAAACAAAGACCAGACTATTGTCAGATCTGTCATCTGTCCAAGAGATGCATATATGTGTCTAAGTGTTATAATGAAAGTGTCTTCTCATTTGGATTTTATCTGTATACCAGACACTTGAAATGTGTCAATGAGACCTTAGACAATAACAGAGGTTTTGAACAGACCCCCAGAGTTACTACCAAAACTGCCTGTTTATCCATCAATAATATGTCCATACAGTTTGAAATAATCTGAATCATTTGTCAAATTTCCTTCTTAGCCTATTGTAATAAAAAAAAATTCCCCCATTTTGTGTCTTTTTACATTTACAGTATTTCTCTTTGTACTTATTTACACTGTGGTCATGGGGAGAGTAACAATTTCAATTCCTATATGCCTAACATACATGAAAGAATTGACAATAAAGCTGACTTTGACTTTGACTTTGATATTATTTTGGGTCATTTTAATTTCTGTTGCTTTGCTCCAACTAGACAGCCAATCACAGAACTGGTTCTGTCTTGTTTTTCTTTATTAATGGACAAAGACTTTATTGAACACTTTGGGTCTCCATAACTCCTGGGTTCAACTTTTTACATGCTGTAATTCAATTCAATCATTTATTTTTCACATGAAATCATACAAGATAGCATAGAACTTTAGTGAACTGTGATACTTCAACTTGTGCATTCATCGTCTTACATTGTAGGCTGCAGATTTATAATTGTCCAAGTTTCTACATTGGCTGCAGTGCATGCATTCGTGGCATCCTGGATGGTTGTGGTGATTTGTTTTTTCTGGTTGTGGAATGATTTAACTTTGGATACAGGGGCTTCTGTTGTTCTCCAAATTAAATCCACTCAGAGAGTTCATTGATTTCCTCACTGATATCCTGAAATATGCACTAGACTCTGCTTGGTTCCATCTCTTGTGTCACTGGGAAATGCGTCAGTTTGTTTCCAAATCTTGACCTCGACAGGATGGCCGTATGATCGCTCCCTCTGAAGATGGGCAATGCCACTCTGCAGCCGCTTCTGAATGGTGTATTATGATGATGGAGAGTGCTTATTCCACTTGTGGTTGCAGGGACAGCAGGAACAGGACAGCAGCTCACACTCGCACTGTCACACCAGTTCTTAATCATAAGAAAACACATACGTCGTCCTCTCTTCAGCTGCCTCTTAACAGCATTTAGCAGTGATAGTGCTTATCCCCCTTGTGGTAAAGGGTGAGCAGGAATAGGACAACACCTCACACTCACACTTTCATACCAGTCCTTAATCACTGCAAAGCACACACCTCCTCCTCCCCTTCTCTCTACAGTCACTTCTGAGGAGTGTATAGAGGTGATTGTGAGTGTTTATTCCCTTTGTGGTGCAGGGCAAGCAGGAACAGGATAGCACCTCACACTCCCACTGTCACCCCAGTCCTTATTCACAATAAAACACATACCTCCTCCTCTCTGCAGCCATTTTTGAACAGTGTATGGAAGTGATCAAGAATGTTTATTCCCTTTGTGGTGAGGGGCGAGCAGGAACAGGACAGCACCTCACACTCCCACACTCCCACTCTCACACCAGTCCTTATTCACAATTAAACACATACGTCCTCCTCTCTACAGCTGCCTCTTAACAGCATATAGCATTGATCCAGAGTGTTTATTCGCTTTGTGGTGCAGGGCAAGCAGGAACAGACAGCATCTCACACTCCCACTGTCACACCAGTCTTTATTTACCATAGAGTACATGCCTCCTACTCCCCTTCTCTCACCAGGGTCCACTATTTTGTTAGCTGGGCATTTAGAAAAAGACTCACCTGGTTGAATAATCCTGACCAGGATTCAGCCAAGTTATGATGAATGAAAGGATATTACGGTTTCAGCAGTTTTTTTTGTTGTTGTTTTTGGGTTTTTTTTGCAATGAAAATTACATACATTCACGTTTGTTTTAAAATAAAATAAAAGGGTTTAGATAATCTCACTAAACTGTTTACAAACAGCTGATCTCAATTCTCACGTTTCTGCTGTTGAATCTTAGCAATTACTTTGATGAATACAATGATATTACACCAATAGATGTTACGGCCAAAGCTACAAAAACAAGACCCAAGTTGACAAGACCCTAGCTACTCTTGAAACTCCTCTTTGCTGATGTATTCATTTTTGTTCACTATTACTTTGACCCCAGCTCTTTCTGTCTTGGGTCACTTTTGAAAATGAACAAACCCATCCCAACTTGGTCGCTTAACAAGCAATCAGGAAAATTAAGCAGTGCCTTTTTCCCTGCTCTTCATTCCTGAAAAGCTGACTCTGGGGATGGAAGGTTTTTTCAGCTGACGGCAGCATGGCAGAGCTGTTTGATTCAGCTGCAGCAGCCTGTCAGCCAGGCAACACTTTCGTCAGACCTTTTTTGAATAATTGAACTCCCCCCGGCCCTGAGAGCTCCACAGCAGTCGCAGTGACTATTTTAGGGAGCAGGTACTTAGGCAAATGCCCTGTGCTGAAGTGTGACTCAGGGACACCTCTCTCGAATGGTGCCATACTGGGTCGAGTATGCATTTGTTATTATGATATTATTAGTTCGGATATGGCTTTTCACATTGTGTATTAGAGGCAGAAATCCACTGCTGTGCTGAAATGAAACTAGATCTTTTCTATTTTTAATCTGAGGGTTCAGAAACTTTAAGAATACGTTTTATTTTCTTTGATAACACTTTGAAATTAAACAGGCTTTTCATTTTATTCTCATAGAGTTGATATGTTCCTCTCTCATATTGGAATAAAAATTAAATATTTTTGTCATTGGTCCAAAGGCTCACATGCGAACATTAAGGATACATTTGATCAAGTGTCCAAGCGGCAGACTCCAGGCCTGCAGAGAACCGCGGGGCGATGGGGGGCATGCACAAAGAGAAACTGGTGGGATAAAGGAGCCAGAGCGAAATGGGAAATTCAATTTCCTCAAACCCCTATGAGCAATTATCATAATTACATAGTGTAGTGGGAGAAGCGAGGATAGAGGGGGGGTTGTAATGTCAGGGAAGCGAAGCAGAAAGGAGACGAACCTCGCCAAGAGAAATTGTCCGTGGTGGGGTTGGTGGGAGGATAAGGATGGGGGGAGAGGAAGGTGACGGAAAGGTTGAAGGCTTTTACGGGCCAGTGTAAATGTAAAAAGACGTTATGCACCAGCTCACTGCTTATTTCCTCTGCTGTCTTTTGTCCTTAATTTGCAGTTTGACTACACATCTCTGTACTCCCTCATCAAGTCCCCATTTGCCCTCTCGCCATTGTGTGTGACAGCGATTGAGATACATTTATGTTAAAAAAGAAGCTGACATTTACTCACCCTGTTTTATAGAAAGAAAATTGACACGTTTTGTAATCAGAGCTTGTGACGGGCTTTCAAGACTGTGTGCCAAAACTCTGCTCAGTTTTCCTTACAACTTGTTAAATCTACCAAAGAGGCTTTAGACTACAATAGCTCACATTTTTTGATATTTGAAAATGCAGGTTTTTTCTCATGAATATTTGTAGGCAGGAATAACTGAATTCTTGAGGAGCCATATCAGGGGCATTTCTTGTCATGGAATTAATTATGGCTTTTGTGATGTTTTGTAATCTAGTTTCAGTTGGTGAGTCTGTCTCATAGACTGTATAAAACAATGAACGGAGCCACTGCGATGTCACACATTGATTTGCAGACCTCAAGTTTGGCATTTTGGCCATCCAAATCTGATAAAGAACATTTTATCCACCCAGGACTTGTGTGCAGGATCTTTAGTCACAGTAGCTCACTTTGCAACATTACTGCGTTGACTTGGGGACTTGGGGAAGCTACGTACACTCAGTGCGCCAGGCTGTTTGCCAGGGAATAGTGCTACCATATACTGTAACTGCGCTTAAACTACATGGACAACATATTTAAAATGACACATCTAGTTGAAGCATCAAACCGCTGTTGCTAAATATCTGTGCGTTAATGATGATCCCAAATATGATGTATTAAAAAAAACAGAAGACGTGAGCATTAAAAGTTCATTTTTTAGAGTGTGTACTTTAAAATTCAAACCTGAATTAGTTCATTTTTATTAGTTTGAACTGACCTTTGAGCTTGCCATTGGTGTTAAGTTTGTTTCCTTGCAAACCTCGCTTTCTGCCTGCCAGAATTGCAATAACTGAGTACAATAGCCCAGGAAAATAAGGCTTGTTTCACAGCACAGAGTACATTAACCATTGCGCAACCAAAACAAGAAGAGGACAGAGCTTTTGTCTCTTGTGTAGCTAACTGTGGAAACTGTGGTAGCTGGTGGTCTTTGAGGAAAATCGAAAACAGCCTGACCGTCTTTGCACCGCTGTTGCAAAGATAACCCTGTTGGAAAGAAACACTGACATTGCTGTATATGTACAGGTCTGTAATCATGCCATCACAAATAGGCCTACACATACAATAAGCACGCATCTTCATCTCTTTTATTTTGTTTCTCCCCATAAACCCATAAAGCATTCAACCTGCACACATATCATGCTCTATTGCATCACAGTTTCATAGCCCGTCCCCAGCCTCTCTAATTCGATTCATTCATTTTCTCCCAGCTCATTTCTTCCCTCCCTTTCTCCGATTGCCTCTGCCATGCATATTAATAACACGCAGATAAAAATACGCTTGATTAAAATCACACCCGGACCCAGCCACCCGAACACTCGCCCCGGTGCGCAAACAACACAATGACGGCTCTTTCTCCGGGGCAGGAGGCAGGAAACGAGAACATCCATAATGGATTTCATATACTCCATCATTAAGAGTCTCTTTGTGTGTACACACAATTCACTTCTCACCTATTTGTTTGCAGCGAAGGGAGTCAGAGTTGATTACCCGAGCGAGCCTCAGCGCTCCCAGACAGAGTGTCCTGGCTGCGAGTCAGATGAAATGTGATTCCTCTCAGCACTGTATTTTTCACCCCCAGCTTTTCTTTTGTTTACTTGTAAATAGCATGCGTTTACTCACTGAGCTGCCGGTGCTGTAATTTGTCAGGACTTGCGGGTTGTCGTGCACCCAGCTGCATTTGAAATTATTTTTCATGTGCGGCAAAGATGAATTATTTGTTATCTCAGTGATGTGTCCGCCCTCTGGTGAAGATATCCATATTGATAATGAGACGGGAGCTTTTGTAACGCATGACAGTGTCCACTGGTGGCTCCAACTATACAGCCCTAACTGATGTACAGTGCAGAACAAAGGCCTTTACAGATTCATCAGTGAAGCAAAGAGAGGGTGGAGAGTGAGGGCAGAGAGCTTGGGTTGTCAGCACATCTTATAAGAAGAAGTAGAAGAATGAAATTACATTTTCTGGAGTCGTTTCAGCCTTTGACTCACTTAAACTCCCATATACAAAATGTTCTTATTATATTATTACATATGGATTTAATTCTATTTCACTCTGCATAGGTGTGCTTGATCGAAAGTGCATAAAGTCCTTTAACTTAAACTCCTTTTCACAGAATACTCCACCTCCTCCCTGTCTCTCAGCACCAGCACTGGTGACACAAACATAGTGTAGCTGTCATATATATTTGCGATCATGGAAGACAGCAGGAGACAGTGGTGACATACTGCAGAGGACGTTTTCGGCTTCGGGTCATACTTGTGCTTGTTTTGGCACCACTTGGAAGTTTCTCACATCTGATTTTAATTTTATCATTTCATATTGTGATCTTATTAATTTTATTTCTGAGTTTTTTCTGTATCCAAGTAGGTCTTTTTTTGCAGCAGATACTTTGGTGTGTCATAGCTGAAAAGGCACAGGTGTACTTGGGATCCAATAAAGACAATAAATGTTGGCAATGTTGGCAAGTTTCTGCAAACCACAAATATTTAACATTTTGTATGGCATTGTGTGGTGAACATGTTTAAACTTTACTTTTCGATAACGTTGTGGCTATCATTATGTCAAGGCACAAAAAACAACTTGGTTATAGTGAGGACAAGATCATGTTTTTGGCTTAAAATCAGTCCCTCCAGAATTTTGTGGCATTCGATTTCACCACAGCTTTTCTTTAAAAAGTGAATGCATGTTGCAGTGTTTTAGCTGTTATATATGCAGTAAAAGTGCTGGGGCAAGTAAGTGAGAGGAGCAATAGCTAATTGCTGTTCTTTGCTGCGCTGAAGGATGGCCTCTGCAAGCTGGTCTTCTCCTGCTTTCTCTGCCTGGTTAGCATTAGCTAATAGCACAACTTGATCTCATCCCTACTCTACCTATGTTTTGCTACTTGGGCTGATGCGCAGCAGCAGTGAAGATCTGCTGCCAAGCAGTTTATCTCACACCAATACCAAAATGACTTGACTCTGTCATTAAATCTGTAAATTACTGTTGGGTAGCGTTAGCCATGTAATGCTAGTAGTTAGCCCTGTCACTATCCAGGTGACTCAGACAAAGTCATAGAGCTCTGGTGGCAATGGTCTCATGATAAACAGAGAGAGAGAGAGAGAGAGAGAGGGAGAGACAGAGACACAGAGAGAAGGTGCTGAGCAAATCAATATGCTGCGTAAAGCTTGACAACAAAATTAGATTTTACCTATTTTAAATATTAGAATATATAATATCAAATTTGCTGTTGCGGCAATTGGACAAAATTGCAAGTTGACACAGAATCCGTGGGGATTGGCAGGATTTGTGTTAATTTTTGCAACCGCAAAAACATCCTGGAGGGACTGTGAAATACCAGGTTTCCCGCTGGAAAAACAGTAATGCCTCACTAAAAATACCCACTTTTGGGAGCGCCAATGTAATCTCACAAAATACATAAAATGACCATGACCTTTTAAAAATGCATTACAGGATGGTGGCAGGGATTGCGTTGAAATAATGAGGCGGGAGCATGGCTGGGCTTCGGCACCATAATGACTTGGTTCAGAAAAAGCTAATTTTTTGGTGAAAAAAACTATAGTAATTATGTACAGGACATAAGTATGTTCTAAAGTGACGAAAGCACTTCAGTTGATGGGATGTAACTACGTCAAAGATGTAAGAATCAGATTTAGATTCAGATTCAGATTCATTCTTTATTGTTCTCTCGAGAGGAAATTTGCTTTCAAAGCTTGTCCAATCAAACACTCAAAACAAGTAACACACAAGATATGAACAAATAAGAACATTACAACACAAGTCTACAGCAGTGAACCCAGGCTATTTGAGGCAGTAATGACTGAGGGCCAAAAAATCCTCCCAAAGGAAGATTCCTTGCAGAGTAGTTATCTGCGGCCAGAGGGGAGGAGGGTGAGGCATGGTTTGAGGGGGTGGTAGGGGTTGTGTGCTCTGGTCAGTGCTCTGAGAGTGGTGGCAGTGTCAGGAAGGGCTGGCAGGTTAGCGGTGGGGAGGCCAATTATTTTAGAAGAAATATTGGTGATTTCCAGGAGCTTGTTGGTAAGGGTGAGCACGGTGAAATAGCAGGTGGCGCAGTACAGGAGGACAATTCAAAAATGCTATAATACAGAAGGAGCAGGGGGTAGGGGGTTGACTGAGAGAGATCTTATTTTGCAGATGGCAGAGAGCATTGGAGAGTATTGGTCGGCAGCGTTTATGGATGTCTCTGGTGTGATGATCGAAGCTCAGTTTAATTTCCAGGATGATGCAGAGGCACTAAAGGCTCTCCACCATCTCTACTAGTTGGCTGATGGTGGAGAGGCATTGGAGTCAAAGATGAGCTCTTTCATTTCGAGGAGAAGGTGACTGTCTGTACACCACTGGGTAAAGTGGGAATCCAGTTGTTGGTAGGCTGTGATAGAGTCTCTGTCTTTGAGCAGGGTGAGTGTGGCTGCATCATCAGAGTAAGTATATAAGTTGAAAGAAGTCAACCTTGGCTTTTAGTTTCACACGAGACACAAACAGCGGTCTCCTGGGTGAAAGTCCTCGTTGACCAGTTGACCTCTGTACATGGACTTTCTCACTCTTTATACTACATATTGGGTTGTTACATAAACTACCATCCACTGCTTGACATTGTTGAACTAGGGATGTGTATGTCAGCTATGCCAAAAGATCCTAATTGACTCTCCATTAACACTGTTTATTTGTTCTCTGTAATTCCAACACAATATGTACCACTACTGTGTAATGCAGTGTAAAGAGGTCATGGTCATTTCACGTATTACTGTAAGACCAGGTTGGGTGGTGCAATCCCAGCTGGAAATGCAACGATGCACATATATGCAGTCAGAACTACAGTATATAGTTTACAGAAGTTTATATGATATATTTGACATGAAACATATGAAACTTATTTGTGACTTACGACTTTGTGACTTATTGTGCTGGTAATTTATGACTAAAAGCAACTACCCTTTAGCTGAACTCGTCCCTTAGTCAATATTGTGCATGCTGGCTCATTGTCATGTCTTACGCTGCCTTGTTCTCATTCTGAACTCGTCAAATACTGCTGTTTGGTCAGTAATTTCACTGACATCGCCACCAAAAAACCCATTTCATGGTGACATGATACACTGGCCAATGGCCTTACTTTGAAATGCTGCCGGTAATGATGACATAAGGAGCTGGAAAGTCCCTGTAGAGTGGTTGGAGGAAAGTGGATGGGTCCAACAAACCCCAGGCTTTCACCTAGGAGCCACTGTTTGCTTTGTGTATGAATGTTGAGCCAAACCATGAAGTTTTTTTTTTTTTTATTTTTTTATAAACCTAACCAGTTAATGAACAGTCTTTTCTTGTTAGATGCTTAAAGTTGGGGTTTTTTTTGCCAGTACAACACCTTGTTTTACATTTATTTCCTTGTGCCACAAAAGCATGTGGTTAGGTTTGGGCAACAAAAGTACTTTTCACTTCCTTAAATTAGTTACTGGTGGAATTTCAAATTGATGCCCTCCAGTGGTGATATAAAACTGATATAAACTTTTGCTGCCTGGTGGTGTATCATACTGCTGCAGGATGCCTTGTGTGGTAGTGTCTGACGCTGAAATCACTGACCAAGAGGCAGCATTTGATGAGTTGGGAATGAGAACCGTCTGGTTACAAAGGGCCAAAACACCTGCCTCTGCTCAGAGAGAACTCCATTCAGCTTAATACTCGAGTCATGTAGTATGGGATCCTCAGTTATTGTTCAACATGTGAAACTCAACTGATTTCCAATGAAGAAATGATTTGTCTTGCACCGGAAACTAATGACCGTAGACAGTTGTGTGCAGGTTTAAACTGTGCAGCTGCCTCACACACAATGAGAAAGAGTCCGAATGTGTGGACCCCGAGATATTGCTGATTTTTTTTACACCCGAAGGAGAGATGTATTTTTGTTGAACTGTGGCACTTCAGGACGAGAAAAATACTTTATCTCCAGAAAATCCCACTGTGTGCTCTCTCAGCAACCTTTACTATTTTTACTTCCCCAATTCAGTCCCTGTGGGGAAGCTGCAGAGTTTTGATGACTCTCCTGATCATAAGGGTGAGCTCTGTGGATTCTGGCTTTCTTAGAGAGTTTTCTGTGGTCTCAGATGTAGTCTGGATTACTGTGGACTGCAGGAATAACAAGGAAGTACTTGGTTTCTCTGAGACCTCGATCCGTAGTGACAGCATATGAGAATGAGACCCTGTGCTGCAGCTTGTTGTTTTTACACACTTACTGTTCTTTAGGGAGGACATTCCTGTTAACAATCACTAACATATTCAAAAAGAATCTTCTAAATTATCAGAAAAGTTGTCATACTTTGGGCTTTCAAACCATTGTTGTTGCAATCTGCTGTGATGAATACACTATTGATTTCACAGAGCTGCACCCCAGCCTAAAGAGACGGGGTGTGCACTTTCCCTTCCACTGTAACAACCATTTGTGCATTGCTTTAAAAATATGGATTTTTACTCAACTTCCAGTGAAAAATAAGCAATAAAAACACATACTCACACATTTCCCAAAAAAGAAGCCTCTCTGTGCAGACGATCACATTCAAGGTTGAATTGATTTTTTTGCTTTACCTTCATACTTTCAGTATTCAGTTTGTTGCAGTGTTGGTGAGTGTTTGAAACTGTGCTCTTCAATCTCAGTGAATCGAAATGGGACTTCAACACAGTAGTGCTTTTTTTTTCTCTCAGTTTATAATATAAAAGCTCCTAATAAGGAGAAATCAAAGTGGAATGAACTGTTTTTCAAATTGTTTTTGTTTGCAATAAAAAGCATGAGATGATAGTAAAATCGATGAATAAAAGATAAACTGAGCTCTTGGTTTACTCCTGAATTGGCAGTATGGAAAACCTGGGTAACAGCCAGGAACAGAGGAACCAGCTCACTGGTTAGCATTTAGGCGCTAAAGGGATGAATCTGCACAGCTGCAGCCAGAGCTGCCAAGTCAGGATACTGCTCACACTTCCTCACAAGTCCCAAGTTAGAGCCGCCCAATCCTGGAGGGCATCTTCAATCAATCTTAGGCTCCCTATATGAAATTCGTTCATCATTAATTCAGAATGTTCTGTGATCAGCTTTCAACTGACATGTTTCTGCCGCTGCTGTTTGAGGGTGATAATGAACCCAATTACCAGAAAAACTGTTTGTATTGTACATTTCTGCAAGCCACAGATATGTCGCAATTGTACATTATTTTATAGTTTTATAGCTTGAAACTCTACATTTCTTTATGTTCCAACAACACTGTGGTGACTGTTTTTATTTTTAGGCACAAAAAAATCCACTGGGTTAAGATTTTGTATTGGCTTAAAATACCTGCTTTTAGACTCACAGTACTCCAAAAATCAACCACTTTTTGTGGCACTACCTGCAGAGTAAAAACAGCGACGGGTCGCTAAAACACAACTGCTTTTGTTGTTTTTGGTCTCAAACACTGGTCTGCAGCTTTGAAGGCATCTCGTCTAGGTGTCACATCATCTGCTATTCCCTCCATCACCCAATGACAGTCAGCTCATGTACAACATCATTTTAGGAATAGTGCTATGTATCATATGAAACGTGCAAATGTGTTCATGGTTTGCAGAAATGTACAATGCCAACATTTTCTTGTGGTGACTGGACTGTGATCACACAAGTTGTTTAAGACTGTTTCAATATCAGTTTCAAATAACTTTATTAATCCCACGAGGGGCAATTTGTTTATACAAAAACAACAAAACAAAAGAAACCCACACAAAAAACACGCATAGCAGCTTTCACAATGTACAGTCAGGCAAGTGCGCCAGTAGCCAAGGGAGCGGGATAAGAAAACAGTGTATACAGTAAAATATAGACAAAGTCTGACCACTGAAGGGATAAAAGATAAAAAGACTATGACTATTTAGTCACATTTTGCTACCATGGAGCACTACTGCGATTTGTAAATACTATTAATTCGCAAAGTGGAGAGCTGTTAGTTTGTTACAGCTTACAGAGAATAAATCATCATGTTTTAACAGCGTTGTGGTGACAGTCTAACTAAATGAGTGGTAGTGGTGGTAGTGTGAGCAGGTGAGGCATGTGTTTGGATCTGCAGAGCTCAGATCACGATTATTTAGTCACATTGTGCGACCACGGAGCACCAGAGCGCCTTGCAAATATAAGTAATATATAAACTGAAGAACTGTTTGTTTTAGTTTCCCACTCACAGTGAATAAATCCTCATGGTTAACGGCACTGCGGTATTTGACTTTTTTACTGTCTGCTAACACTAACAACCAACTGTTGACTAGGCGCTTCAAGTCTACAGCTAAAACATCAACACTTCTGGCCCGAGATGAGCTAAATCCTTCAAAATAAAAGCACCATGGCTCCCGCTGTGATTTGTTTAATTAGAACAATACTTTTTAAATTTTCAATATAAAAATACTTTATTTAACCTCCTAATATATGTATTATATTAAATGTTATTATAGCAGTAGTGCATTCAACTTTATTATATGTGACAGAAGCTACTTTAGTGTAACTGCAGTTCATTCAGTAATTTTGTATATCAGTAGTTAACATTAATTTAAAGGAAATTTAAAAATATCAAAACATATATCACGTATTGTGATATAGCCTTAAAATATTGTAAGCTAGGCAAGTTGAGTTGAGGTGAGTTGTTGCATGCAGTGAAAATAAGGCTTTTAACTCACCAAAAACAGACTATTCTCAATTATGTGCCTGTCTTGACCTGTAAAAACTGAAAGTGAGGCTTTCTTCTGTTTCCCATTCTCCTTGTGTCTTCTCTTTGACACAATATGTGATTTATTTTCATTTTACCAGCCAACAGGGCATCGCTGTAGAACAGCATGTACTGTGCACTCAGCCAACCTAAATAAAGGTATAACTAGAAGTTTGTGTTGCAAACTTTTCCTGTGCCAGCAGTGATCTGCAGATGGTGGCATGAAAACCAGCATGTGCTAAAGCAGTCGCCACCGAGCAGAATAATGTACCATCTGTTGGAACACTGTCACCCCACAGCTTTGTTTGGCTCCCAGCAAACATTTTGACATTGAGTTGTTGTTGATAAGACGGCACCACAGACGCTGAAAAATGAAAATTGAGGCAACATCTGTAGTCAGCTGCTACCTGCACGGGGACCCTAACTGAGTATTTTTCTGATATCAGATCAAACCTGTCTACAAAACCTGTTTAATATCACTTTTTTTTTATCATCCTCTAATATCATGCTGTTTAAAGGTTGTGCTTGATTAAACTGATGCTGAACTTGGACGCCCTCCTTATCGTTACTGTCTGTCAGATGCTTCCACTGTAGGCTGGGGCAAATATTTACTTGTCATCTTAATGTGATTTTTAGCCTCACACGCTCTAACAGGAAGATCTGAAAGGTGTGATTTTGAATCTAATGACACAGCCACCCCGGACAGACACACTCACATTATACGCCGATAACTACGCAGCCTGGCCGCAGTCCAGTTCTAATGGCTAAATGAAAGCTATAAAGACAACAAGAGGGTAAGCAGTAAAATGTGCTGGCGATGTAGTGGCCGCTGCCAGCCCGCTGTTTTCATCTCACTCACTCAATGCAGTCTGGAGACGCTCTACAGGCAGTTGTCTGAGGCAGATGGACATTTTAAATGGGCTTTACGATGGATTATTGATGTCTTACTCCTTCAGACAGACACCAGCATGAAGTCCATCCTGCATCTGATTGGTCAAATTAACAGCTTGCTGAATCACATTTGTTCAGACTAGAAAAACAGCAGCAAAAGTGAAAATGATTTGTTCTAAACTACCAAAAACAGTTTTTAAATGAGCCTTAGCTTAATATTACACACACATATCGCTCAGCGCACAAAACTCGCTTTTCAAAATCAAGCTTTAAAAAAAGAAACATTAAGAATATTTTCTACTTTTATTGAGTTCATTTTTTAACCAACATCAGTCCTAAATAAATATTAATTTGTTTATAAATACTAAATATTCATTAATTTTCAGAATTTTGAGCCTTTAAATGCCATGGTTTTGTCATGATGCCATGTTTTTAGATAAAGAAATTAAACAAAAAAAACCCAATTATTATTAATATACTACATGCAAAGTAGAATTTTTATTATTATTTTCACAGTCTGGGATATGTCAATGATTTGCAGCATCACTGATTGTGACATTGCACTTAGTGAAAATAGCATGTATTTTCTCTATATGTCAAATATGATGTCATCAGGTGGAAAATAGTAAAAATTACAAATGTCAAGGCAAAAGCCCAGAATGACACCCAGAAATAATATAATGCATATTTTAATGCTTTGATGGCTGTTGGATCAAAAATAACAGTTTGAATGGGTTTCAGTGGCACATATGAACAATTTGTTACACTTATAATCACTCTGTAGTTATTCCAGCATCCTTTGCTGTCTGCACCACTGCAATTCTGACCAACTGTTTCAACACAGTTTCATTGTTGTGAAACACACACACACACACACACACACACACACACACACAACACACACTATGTATCTGTACCTAGTAGTCAATGTCTATAGTTTTCAAGTGTTTCTGTCTTGTTCAGCCTTGTTACCAGCTGTGACAATATCGCAACGGCTGATAGATATTGTCTTCACCTTGTGAGTGTGTGTGTGTGTGTGTGTGTGTGTGTGTGTGTGTGTGTTGTTACACTGTGTGTGTGTGTGTGTGTGTGTCCATGCTTGCTTGCGTGCGTGTGTGTGTGTGTGTGTGTGTGTGTGTGTGTGTGTGTGTGTGTGTGTGTGTGTGTGTGTGTTTCATCATGGCAAAATGTGGTCCTGGCAACTCAAATTGTACATCTATCTGTCTGTTTATGGACAGATTTTGTCCATAAACTTCGCAATCAATGCAAGATGCAAAAACGTTGCATGTGAAGATGGGTTGTGGTGCACACAAGGGATCTGGACATGGGGGGGTAGGAAGTAGGGGAAGAGGCAACTGACTTTATGCCCCTGTTTGGCATTTGCATAATGCTGCAGATCTCTATCGTTTCTGGAGTGACCTTGTTGCAATATGGTCTGTAGATGCTCTGGTTTTTAGCTGGATGTTTGGACAGAAAGGAATCACATTCCTCAGATGTGCACACAAACTTGCAAAAAAAGCTGATTCTGAGTCAGGTTCTGATGTAGCATCTAAAGAGACATACTATGCTTGCAGGAGCTGGTAGAGACCATGCAGAGCTTAAAGGAGAGTAAATATTGGACGTACATTTATTTGGTGGTCAGAAACCCAGCTCCAAATGAATTATGTTGTTTGTGTCTGCTGGAAGTGTTTTAGCCAACATATCAAGATCATGAGGCCATTATGTCAAGTGTGAGTTTCCAGCTTCGTGTGAAGTTCTGCCTATATGTGGCTCATTGGTGCATCTGTAAATCTAAACGTTGATCCAAGAGAAGTGTGAAACAGTGATTGGTCCAATGCAATTTCTGATTAAATCCATTTGGTCAAAGTGAATGTTTGTCTTCAAAGTGGCTAAAAGAAGACGCCCTTGTGATAGTGTCATTTATAATTTTCCTAATTCCAATTTAGTCATATTTTACTTTTTCTAATTCACAAAAAGTAAAGATTTATTAGAAAGTTACATTCTGTTGGTGTTGGCTCGAACATCCAGTTAAATCCTTGTGCTCTTTATTAGGTTTTCTTACAGAGATGTTTATGAGGCAATAACTCCATCTAGGAAACATGGTCTTCTAGAGGCTGTAAACAAGCAATCCTGGATTTTCTTCACTGCAAAAAGAAATATTTATTTATTCATGGATGATACTTCAGAAAATTACTTTTAAAAACTCTGATAATGTGCTTTGAAAGTGCTTAAAATGACTTGGATTTGACTTGAGAAAACCTCTGTGACCCCTGAGAAGCTAAAACCAACAAAGGCATATATTACTTTGTCCATTTGCGCAAGAAATAAGATGTATTTTTACCATTTTGTGGTGCAGATTTTGTTTCTAAAGGCAGACGAAGCTGAAAAAAAAATTAAAATATCTGTCTTCAAAGTGTTATAAAATTGGGCTTCCTGTAAGTCCAGACAGTGTTTCTGAATATGTTTGCATACTCGTGGACCCTGTTTCCATTCTATCACACTATGCTGAGCTTTCAGGCGCTGCATTCAAACCGGGGGATCATTAGCAGTCAAACTAGGACTTAACCACTGAGCCAAAATAACGATCGTACTCCAGGAATGATCTGGGAACGACCGGCACACAGAGTCAGCCTCTCTTTCTTCCTCTTCCTCTCCTTTTCATCTGTTCTTTTTTTTTTATTTTTACATAGCAGAGGAGCCGCTGTCTTTGAAAAATGACCTGGGAGAGAAAGGCAGACAGCAGCAAAAGAGAAATGAGGGGGAAGGGTTTTAGCGTCACACAGGCGAACTCAAGGGGCCGAGGTATTAGCGGGGAAAAGGGCTTCAAAGCTGCCGGCCTTGCTCAGGGGCCCCTGGCAGGAGAGAGAGTGATCGGGTACGGGGCAAAAGAGGTGCAGAGGGGAGAAATGAAAGGGAAAGAAGGGGTTGCTGGAAAGGGAGAGATGTTATCATCTCTGACAGGTTGATATAAATAAATATCAGTTTCCTGTTCTTTATCTCTTTGCTTCAACACAACAGGGATTCAGTCTGTTTCCAGGTCATAAAAGATTTAACATGAGCTGGTTTAACTCTTCGTACCTGCTTCCAGTCTTTACGCCGGCTCACCACATCCTTGCTACAGCTCCATAATAACGCATAAATATCAGATTCTCATTCAACCCTTTCAAACCTGAGCAATTTGGTTTGATTTCTTTCAAAAACATAGGAAGAAGGTCATGAGAACATAACACATGGCCCAAAAAATACCAAGAAATTTGTAAAAAGTTACAAGAAAATTACCTGAAAAAAAAAAAATTAAAAGACCCAAAAAAAAACTGCTGAAAGACATTTTTTTTTAAAACTGAATGTATATTTTTGTCGGTAACATAATTTTAAATATATATTTAGAACAATTATAAATAGATTTCTGGGAAATTTTCCTGTTTTAAAAAAATGTATTCTAATCATTCTTTAATTCATTTATTATATTAATTATAATTAAATCTTTTTTATTAATTAAATCTATCTTGTACCTTGTAATCATCTCCCCACTCTTTTAAAACTAATATACAGGTCATTTCTTGGTCACCTTTGATTAATTTCTTGCAATTTGTGAGACCTTTTTTGCCAAGCTGATCACTGCCTTTTTCCCCATGTTTTTTTTTTAAAGAAATCAAACCAATTTGTGAAGTTTCAAAGGATTAAATAACCTGAGAGAGGCATCTGAACACGGCACAAGAAAACTGAAGTCGAACCAGGTTTTAAAGAGTTAACGAAAAAATGCTGCCATATTCCTCCAAAGAACATTGCTGCACCATTTGTTGTTCTTACATAAGTGTCTTTCTTTGTGTTTGGTCTATGGATGAAAGAATCAGTGTGTCAATTATTTTCATGTGTGGCGATGACGTATCCTCTGTATATGAGGCACCCCAAAACAGTTTAATCAACCAAACTGAATGACTAAAATGAATAGTTTAAGGCTGGATAATTTTATGTACTTAAAAAAAAGTCATTTTTAATGTACATTTGGTGGACAGGCGTATAGAAAAATCAAATCATGTACAAAAAAGTTCTAGCATGCAGAGTTTAGTGGAGAGTGGAGGAGAACTGTGGTGGCTCACGTGAAAATGGCAGTGCACTGCATTGTAACGAGATGATCAATGTTATTCACTGCATCTGTCAGTGGTTTTAATGTTCTGGCTGATTAGTGTGGATGTTCTGTGCTGCCGAGTTTAAGATGTGTGTGAGGCATCCATGTTTGAGAATCTGTGGCTTATTTGCAGCAGCATCCATATTTGAAGCTTTGTTTACTGTCATGACTTTATATGAGTCTGGACAGACATGGATGTAAACTGACTGCTTGGCTAAAGCATACAGCCACACGGCACTTATTTTAGTCTATATACTGTTTACTGCTTTATATCTTTGGTCACTGTCTTGTGCATTTGGATTGTAATCAACAAATCTATCAGAGGCGAGTGCTGCTGAGTGAGCAGTGACTGTGAGCTTCATGTTCATATAACTGTGTTTTGGTTTTTCTTGCCTCACAGCTCGGTCTGCAGTTTGCTTCTGACATTGAGCTCTGGCGAGGCTCAATATGCACATTGCTCGAGGCAGACATCCTTTAATTAGCCTGTCAATGGCAGATTGACACTTCTCCCTGTCAGTAATTCATCAACGTGAACCTTTCTTTCACCTGATTGGACAAACACTCCACCCACTGGGCTGTCGCTGGTATCTGCTCGCATTTATCGAGCCAGAAAAACATCATCCTGAATTATTCAGCAATAAATACATTGTAGTTGAGATAAACTCTTTTGGGGTGTTTTTATTTTGCACAGCCAAGGCTTCTCCTTGTCTGTAATTGCTTGGAAGTTTGCTGCAGAACTGTAAATCCGCTCCGTAGATTGTGCTATATATATACACACACACACTTGGTGTCCTGTGGTTTTTAGAAGCGAGGACTCAGTGTGATGTCTGGGCGCAGTAATGCAGCGCCGCTCACTGATTTGGTTTTGTTCTGTTGTTTTGTCATGAGCGACTGGCCGGAGGCTGTTTGGGTGAGTGATGAGGAGCAGCGTCTGAATGAATGGGCTTGAGGGTGGCAGGGTTTGGAAAATAGAATCTCACACACACACATGTGCACCCGTATACAAAGACGAGATACAGATGTCTCATACTCCAACACAAACCTCAGCCGTCCTCATGCAGTCCACACTCTGCAGCCCCATCGTTGTCTTTTATCTCGCTCCCTCTCTCACTCTCATTTCTCGTCGCACTGCTTCCGGCTGTGTGCAAATTCATTCACTGTGAAAATGGAAGGCAGCTTCGCGCAGCACAGTTTCATTAAGTCCTCTATTCAGTTAGCCCTGTGCATGCTGCCCTTACCCACATTTCATGAGAAATTAAAGATCTCTAATCACTCATGCAAACTGACAAACAACTAATTCATTTCAGAACCAATGTCACCAGAGTTTTTGGGGGTTTTCCACTTTATTGCATCCACAGAGTGGACATCGCCCGCAGGCTCTGACATCATGTGCTGTTTGCTTTTGCAGAGCTCATATTGTGACTGACAAGAAAACTGAATGTGGATCAGTGAAAAGGCTTACCTTAGTCGATGTCACAGCTGTTGTTACGACAGCAGAACACACTTTTAACCACCCGGCCCCGCAGAAGAGACTGTTAGAGCACATCGGCCTCCTGCTGCTCTTAAAGGTGCAGTTTGTAAGATCTGGACAAAATTTTAGTTTAAAACATTTAAAAAATGAACTAACCCTAACAACAGGGTATGAAGTCACACTTTTGACGTCATATCCAAGATGTCAGTGTGTTGTAATGCAGAGATAACCACTGCTAAACTAATTCTTATGCCCTGGCCTGAGGGGCAACAGAATCACTGCAAGAGGAATGAGTAGGTGTAACATTTATCAGGCAAGGGGACGGAACGTGTAGCTGTCCAAATCACACTGTTGAAGAAGTTGTGGTCCGCCAAACGTAAGCGGAACTTGTCGAAAAAACGGCAAATCATGTAATTTATTTGTGTAGATACCTGAAGGTACAAAAAATGTACATAAAATACAAGTTGCACGGGTATTTAAAACAAACCCCCCCATAAACAAAGGGTTTGTAAAGGAACCTAGAAAAAATTACAATGAAAGACTATGATCTTTCCAAAACTTCCCCTAAAACAGTTTTGTATAAAATAGTACATATATAGGGTTTATATGGTCATGAAAAATCAGGGAAAGTCATGAAATTAAAAAAAAGCAACTTCCAGGTTTGGATTTATTAATTATTTAAGCTAGAAAGTTTAGAAAAAACTCAGAGATATGTATTTGAAATACCTGTGCATTAGACTATATGAGGTCTACATATACAGTTACCTATCCAATTACATTGAAACTATTGATAATCAGCCCTATATTTAATATTTATAGCATTTTTTTTTTTTTTTTTGCAGTTGAGTCTGTCAGCCTGAAAAATTTCTATTACGTTAGTATGAGTAATAAGAGAATAAACTTTTGCTAAAATAAAAGCAGTTAAGGCATGAAAAGGCCTTTATTAGTGGAAAATATCTACACAGAATATCTTTAAGACATCAATGGTAGTGTTAATGAAATATTTAATGAACTTTATTATTTTACTGAAATTATTGGGGTCATACTCTTATAGAAGATGGTGTAGTGTGCATAACTTGTGGGCGGGGCGTGTAACAGTGACGTATGAGTAGGCGGGACTAGTGCGCTAGAAGCCCGATCAGAATCCACAAAAATTCCCTATACATCCATTCTAGAATCACTATAATAGACGGCTCTGGACGGAACTTGTAGCGTCTTGCATGCTTGCAGGCCGCAGACCATGGATGTATGCTGCAGACCATGGCTATTGAACTTGTTTGTCTCAGGATGTCACTTCTGGAATAACACGCCCCGGCCGGAGGGGGCGATAGCGAGTCACTGTGGCCTCTAGTGTGCTGGAGGAGAGGAAGAAGAAGCTGAGAGAGAAAAACAAAAACAAAACAAGTCAGTGCAGACCGGAGCACAGAGTCGGTGACGCCTAGATATTACTGTCTCTGTGAGGAGCGTTTCCCCAAAACAAGCTGCTCTCGCTAAGAAGAAACACTCCACAGCAAAGGAAAGAGGCGATGTAAGAAGAAGCAAAAGTGGAGTAGATATCTGTGTGTCTTTTCAACACGAGGGACAGCTCTGTGAGAGTGAAAAGACGCAGTTTGATGCTGAACCTGCGACGTTTCTTTTAGACTGGTGAGTAGAATCTAACAATGAGTATTTACTAAAACATATCTCTAGTTGACGTAATGTCAACACAAACTGGGCTTACAGTTCTCCATAAACTTCTCCGAAGGCGTGTTGTGACTGTTATTGTTAATGGGGCGTTGCTAAAACTGAGCTAAGTAGGCTAAGCTAAGCTAAGAAGCTATAAAGTCAACGATGCTCAAACGCCGCACGTGAAGATCAGTAGACAGCAGCCTTATTTTGACCGGCTGTAATGTTGCTCTGCTCTCAGTTATGAGTTGCCTTATTTAGGACTGTGATGACTGTAAAATGTGGTTGTATGGACACAGTAGCAGACCGGCTGAATTAAGCTAAGCACTAAGCTAAAAAGCTTTAAAGTCAGCTAAACACAGCTATCAAGTGGAACCAATCAACTTTAAGAAAACAGCTTAGTTGTCTCATTTGACGACTCTACAGGGGCATACATTTAAAAGATGCAGGCAGGGTGGTTGCACTTGGGTCCATGGGGTAAGGGGTCCAACAAACATTTCCCAAAACACTACAGTGTTTCCCAAAATTAATGAAAATATCTGAAAAAAACCCCCCAAACTACAACATTTAAAAAAAACATTACCACATGTTACCGCATTGAATACTCTTTAGATCCAGGACTCTGAGCACTCCCTGAAATTTGCTAGACAAAGGCTCTATGAGTTTGTGGATAAACCTGGTAGATATCTCGCTAATCTTGTTAAAAACAGGGCGGACTCTCAAACACTTGTTTCCATTACCAATGATGATGTTGTTAGATCATTTGATACTAAATCTATTAATAAGGAACTTGCATTATTTTATTCTAATCTATACAGGTCTGAGCAGCCTGACAATGCTCTAGCTCTCATGCAAGCATTTTTCTTAGACCTAAAACTCCTTAAAGCTATAGAGGACCAAAAATTACAATTAAATGCCCTAGTTACAAAAGAAAAAGCTCTGCTTGCCCTGAAATCTATGCCATCAGGAAAGGTTTGGATGCAAGTTTTATAAAGAGTTCAGCTCTGCCCTCCTGGATCCTCTTCTAGCCATGTTTAACCATTCATTTGAGAGTGGAATTTTACCCCAATCACTCAGAGAGGCCAACATCTCCCTTATTCTCAAAAAAGGAAAGTACCCTGACAGCTGTGCCTCAATAAACCAATAGCTTTACTTAACTCTGATCAGAAATTGCTTTCCAAAATATTAGCTATGCGGCTGGAAAAAGTGTTAACTCTCAATATTAAGGAGGGCCAGGCGGGCTTTATGAAGGGTTGGTGCTCCTATGATAATATGAGAAGGCTCCTCAATGAGTTCCAAGGAGCCGGCCCTGGTCCTTTCTCTCGATGCCGAGAAGGCTTTTGCTTTTGGAGTGGTAATATTTACATCATGCTCTGGAGGAATTTGGCCTGGGCGGTAATTTTGCAAATTGGGTCAAGATTCTGTATAATACTCCAACTGCAGCTGTCCTAACCAGTGGACTAAGGTCTGATAACATTCCCCTTCACCGAGGTTGCAGGGAGGGTGACCCCCTTAGCCCCTTAGCTTTTTGATATTGCTATCGAGTCTTTGGCTCAGGCAGTATGGCAGGATGTTCTGATATCTGGTATTCTGGCTGGTGGGAGGGAAAAATTACATTATATACAGATGATGTTTTGATGTTTTTATCTTGTCCTGAAATCTCTGTTCCCTGCCTGACTAAATTAATCTCTTCATTCGGCGCCTTCTCAGGGTACAAAATCAATCGAGCAAAGTCTGATGCCATTGGGGTTGTTGACGTTGATTCCAGTCGTGGCAGAGCCCTTTCCTTTACGCTGGTCCCTCTCTGGTTTCATTTACTTGAGAGTGCATATAACACATATGAGCAGATGTATAATCTAACTTCCCTCCTCTTCTGGACGCCATAAAGAAAGACCTAGATCGTTGGGCCCCTTTACCCCTCTCCTTACAGGGTAGAGTTGCCCTTATTAAAATGAACATTCTGCCTAGACTGCTATACCCACTACAAATAATCCCTATTTTGTTATCAAACAAGGTTATTAAGGTGCTGGAAGGCTGGCTAAGTGCCTTTATCTGGAGCAAAAGGAAGCCCCGACTAAAGATGACAAAACTTCAAATGGCTGGTTTCTGATGGGGGGTTAGATGTTCCCAGTGTGAGATTATATCAGCTGCAGCACACCTACGGGTGATAGCTGACTGGCTTAAACAAGATCCAGCCTCCATTTGGCTTGATATTGAATTATCTCAGTCCATATGCCCTCTGTTTAATTTATTGTTTGTGAAGAATTCTGATATGATTAAGAAACTGTACTAATCCTATTACTTTAAGTACAGTTAAAGCTTGGAGGTCCAAGCTTGGAGGAGATGTTCACGTAACATCTCCTCTTACTCCTATTTTGGATGGCCCAGACCTCTTGCCAGTCTGTCAAGACAGGAGATTCAGAACTTGGTATACTTGTGGGCTGACAAAACTGGGAGACTTGTTTGCTGGTCAGACTTTGCTCTCCTTTCAGTAGCTACAGCAGCGATATGACTTACAAAAGAGTGAGTTTTTCAGATACCTACAAACCAGACGCTTTGTTTTAAAAGACACTACTCTGACAACTAATAGTGTGTCCTTATCTGTGGAAAGTGCCCTGTCTTCTCAGATATTTAGGAAACACATTAGTGTTTTCTACAAAGCACTTACTTCCAATCTACCTCCAACCTCCCAGGCCACCAAAGAAGCCTGGGACAGAGACCTGGGCATCTCTATAGACGAATCAGCCTGGCAGGAAGTGTGGACCCATGCTATGGATATCTCTGTTTGTAATCGATCTAAATCTGTTCAGTTTAGGATTGTGCATTGCGTGCATATTACACCTGTTCTCAAAAACAAACCGGACTCTGACCTCTCCCAACTATGTTGGAAATGTAACACTGAGACGGGCGATTATGTGCATTGTCTTGGTCATGTGCAAAACTACAACAGTACTGGCTTGACATCGTACATGAACTGTCCATTATTTTTGGGAACTCAATGCTGCTGGACTCTATGTGCCTCATGCTTGGTCTCCCTGATGTTCAAATTATTGACAGCAAACATAAGAGACTGTTCAAATTACTAACCTTTGCTGCAAAGATTTCCTAAACCGGCCAGCCTGTCTGTGTGAATGTCCAGTTTGCTGGAAATTTTTTTTTCCTATCGTTTCTGCCAGGGGGAGGGGGAGTGGTGGCGATGGAGATGTTGCCCGATAGTATTTACCACTTACTTTATTGTCTTGTCATGCCTGAGCTGTTTTATGTGTTATGTGTCGTTGCTGTTTGTTTAAAAGATGAAAAATGTTTAATAAACATATTAGATTAAAAAAAAAACTACATTGTTTCCAAAAAAACCCTGCAATGTTTCCCAAAACAAAAGAAAATTTATGAAAAAAAACTACACTTACAAAAATAGAACATTTACAAAAACACTACATTTCCCAAAGCAAAACAACTTTTCTGAAAAACAGAAACCCTACATTTCAGACAACACTTAAACATTTACCAAAACAAAACAACATTTCCGGAAAAAAATACCATCTTTTTAGAAAACACTTTTCACAGCGTTTCTTAAAACACTACATTTTGTCTACCAGCCATCTTTCCACTTGAAATGTAAGCAATGTCAGTGTATACTGACGCAGCTTCTGTACCTTACCTGAAGTAAAATATTTCTTTCTTCCTTTTTTGCAGATGCGTAGTACTCGAGGCGTTTCTGTTTGGCCTGTGGGATTTGTTGGCGGCAGAGCATATGAGCGACCCCTGGTGTCCGGTGGTAAAGTTGTTGGTTGGTACACCGGCTGGAGACCGGACAGACCCTTTGCCACCGACATGGCAGGTAAGGAAAAACTCTTCTTAGTTGAAAATTACATTTGCACTTATGTTGTGTCCATAAAACTGATTGCAGATTAATTTTTGTAACTGTTATCCAACAAAATGACCAGATTGTATTCAATGAGAAATTTGGATACATCAAAGAAACATTCCCCAAAAGAGCCTGGGGAATGCTACAGTTATTAGCAGGGTTGTTAGCACTGCTTAGTCTGATGATAACAATTAAACTTAGTGTTTCTGTTCCACCTCCTGAACATATATTTGCTCTCCCTCGGTGTCTGAAGCCTAACTTGCACCAAAAACATATGTTTTGGATTAGGGAATGGAAGGAAAACTAGCATTTCCAGCATCCCTCATATCTTTGAGTGAGCTCCTTGGTTCTTATAATGAAGCAAAGTAAACAGTGATCTTTTGAAAGAGGTATCCTGTTTGGAGTTTTGTTCTCATTGTGATGTGGACAGATATATTTTGTAAAATAACCCTTTAAAAACCTTACCAAATTGTGAGATATTTACCAACATATTGCCCAAAAACAAAACAAGAAATAAGTAAAAAAAAAAAAAAAAAATTCCCTGAAAACAAGCAAAAATAGCAATGACCCGAATTTTTTTTTTCCGAACATAATTTTTAACATATAATTATAATTATTATATGAATTTCTGGACATTTTTTCTGTAGTTATTTCATAATTTTGTCATAATTGGCACCCTTTTTTTAAAAACAAATTTTCAGTTAACTTTCAAGACTAATTTCATGACTAATTTCTTGCAATTTGTTGGACATTCCATGCCAAGTTGGTCACTACAGTGTTCCCCATGTTTTCAAAGAAATCAAGGGTTAAATAGCCTGTGAAAGGCATTTGAAGGCAGCACAAGAAATCTGATATCCAACTGGGTTTTTAAAGGGTTAACACTTGGATTGATATCAGTTTTCTTGTGTCACGTCCAGGCACCTTTGACAAGCATTTAAACCTCTAAAACCTGAAAAATTGGTTTGATTTCTTTCTGATACATGGGAGAAAAGATTATGAGCAACTTGGCATGAAATTTCCTGCAAATTGCAAAAGAATTTGTAAAAGGTTTCACCAAGATCTCCCAGAAAATAAGCTGAGAGGATTATTAGGCATTATCAAAAAACTGGGGTTATATGTCCAGAAAACTAAATTCATATTTCTTATAATTATTTATTTAAAACTATGGCACTGAAAATATATATGCTTATTTTTAGCATTTTTTAAAGGTCATTGTCTTTTTTTATTATTATTTGTTGTGATTTATTTTCAGAAGATTTTCCTGTAACTTTTTGATGATATTTGATAATATGATTTCGGGCCATTTATTAAATTCATTGAATTAATTTATTTATTAAATTACTTGTCATCTTCAAGCCAAATTGCTCAGGTTTCAACGGGTTAAAGAACACATTCGATGCGTTGTCTGAATTGTATAAAATCTTATCATTCTAATGAACGATAAATAAAAAACAAACATTACATTTTAGCCTCATTGCAGGTAAAGTTACAGAGAGTTATCATAGTAGTTGTTTGTTCTATTCAGCATTTGGACCACAGACTTCACAGCCTCTCTGGGCCATTATAGTACAGCTTCTATAATTTGACTGGCTTTCTTTAAGGGGTACTCCAACTATTTTACACATGCAAATCAGAACCACTCAGCCTTCGGAAACAGTTGTATAATGTTTTCTGTGGCTCTGAAGGAGCTTCGACAAGTCTGAGAAAATGGGTTTGAGCTTTGAGACTACAGATTTATAACATTAAGCCTGCATTACAAACTGGAGGCGAGACAGAGAGGAACTAAAGGAACCTCTGCTGAAGAGATTACTGGTACTGAGGTGAAGTGCAATATATTACCTAGGTCCTTGTTGCCCCGTCTCTCTTTGTTACTCTTTTCTAATATTGATTTCACACAGCACTATTGTCAAAAATGTATTTTCACTGAGTAGAATAGGTGAGTCATGTTTCATCTGGAGGTAAAAACGTGGTGAATGGCTCAGTGAAAGACGTATAGAAAACTGGTGGCACTCTCTCTGGTTTTGTAGGTTCAGTGTAGAGCTCGAACTGTTTAGGAAATAATGATGAAAATTAAAATTTGCTTCCTTTTTTTGGCCTGTCTAGCGATTAAAAAATGAATCTAAATTAATTACATGCTCTGTGATTAATTAATAGAAATGAATTGCATACATCAAATTTTGCTGTGAAAATGTTTTTAAAAATTCAATTCACATTTCTAAGAACAAAGTCCGCTCATTTATGAAGTCATGCATTGCATTGTCAGCAACATGGTCTTGCAGATATATTTCAAAATAAAATGCCTCGTGTCAACAGCTGATGGGATTTTGTCAACAGAGAAGTTGTCAGAGGACTTATATTTTGAAACAGAAGTAGGGAAGTTTTGAGTAAAACAGATGTGTATTTCCTCATCTTCTGTGACAGTCTTTTAAATGAAGTAGAAGGTGATACAGAGTCAATATAATTATCACACATTGAAACACCATTTTCACTGTCCATTTCTGCTAACAACTGTGCGTGGCACATGGAAAAAATCGGCGAGCTACCGTTTCTCTAGATGTGCCGCCGCTGATGGGCAGCTGAGACGCGCCTCACAAGCGCTGCTCATGCAGGCGGTGTGGATGCTCTAACCTGTTAACACGGGCGCTGCTGCGACATGCTTTGCATTGAGGTGACATTTAAGGGTTCAAGTACTCAGATGGTGCGAAAACTGATGTTGCAAAGCCACTGTGGCCTTCAATGACACACCGGTTCAAAGCGCACCACGGGAAGCAATGAATCAGCGCTAATTTTTTTAATGCATCGTTTTTTCTGTGATTAATTAACGCGTTATTTTGACAACCCTACTTTTATTAGTTCTTAACTCTTTGTGAAAACATCAAAAGACTATATTGATCAGCTCACTGATTACAGACCAGCTAAAGCCAACTGGAGTGTTTTGGCACGCTGGCTTTCATCAGAGAACAGAAAACAATATTCTGCACTCTTTCTTCCTCCGAGTGTACCTGAAGAGATCAGACAGCTTTCCTGTTGAGCTCCTGTTTTTTTCATGGATTAATTTACCATAAAATGAGATGTGATCTTTCCAATTTAATATTCTGACTGTTGCTCCTCCGCACAGGAGCTCCTGTGCTACTTTGCTTGATTGTTTATTCCTGAGATAAATCACCAAGCAGGACTGCAGAGTCATGTTGAATAAAACTGGTCTGAAAAGTGACAGATTAGATGGAATCTGAACTGAATGCAGGCAGTTAGTTGGAGGCATCGGCAAACTCACCGCTATGGTAACATTTATGTGTTCTGAATACGGCCAGTTGTCTCAGACAGACTCTCCAAGCCTCAATATAGAGTCAGACAAGTCTGTCCTGCACCCTGTAGGTGTTCATTCCAGTAGCTGTTTACATCAAGAGGTGGAGACAAGGTCAAATTATTTCTAAAAACTTACTTTTGTTTTTGTGGTAACAGTCTTATCTTATGGTGTCAATTGTTATCACTTTAGCTTTCAAACATAACTGTAATGTTTTCTCTAGCAGACGAATGTCACAATTTTGCAACACAAACTGTATTTATTAGAATTCCTACATTCAAAATTTACCTTTAACCCAAATGCTTAAACAGTTAGGGGCTGTGTGCAGTAAAGCATTTTTTTTTCTGAGACCAGCATATTGTTTTAATGCTTTGCAATGGGAGTGACGTGTATTTTCGTCGCGCTACAAATGCCAGCAGCTTGACAAGGCACTGGGAGTGAATTCTGTGCTGAGTGCTACCAGTTGGGTGTTTATTTACCGAGCGTCTGGAGTTGAAAAACTTTGGGGAACAACGCTGCACTTGTCACTGTCACTTTGACTGTTCAGTCACATCACCTTAGAAAAAAAACCCCTGAAATGCCAGTGTGGCTACACAGGAGTGGAAATGTATGGAAAATGCACCTGTAATGACAGTAAGCAGTAGACTGACTGAATGTGGAAAAACTGAGACTTATTGTTAAAATTGCACTTATTTTTCTCAAGACATCTCAGGCTGTTCATGATCTGTTTGTAAATGGATAAATGTGCTTCTTTAGACTAAAAAAGGGCAAAGTTTGCAGGTTTTTTGTTATTGTGTAATGGTTTTACTGGTCTGGCCCGCTTGAGATAATGTTGGACTGTATGTTGCCAATGACCTAAAATGAGTTTGATATCTCTGGGTCAAAGGTTCCATCTCTTCTTCTCCAAGAGTTAAACGAGCTGATCGGTAGCACCGTCATGTCTTGTGTGTTCAGTATGAAGCCAGCAGGAAATCGGCTGAGAGAGCAGAAAGATGAAATGACAGCTTGTGGTTTCAGCAGGGGTTACATGCTGGAACCTTTTCTTGGCAAAGCACGGCTAAGCGCGGTGACTTCCTGGAGTCACAGTGAGGTGCAAGAGGCCCCACACAGAGGTGCTGGGCTCATGAATAAAGTGCTCTTCATCACAAAATAACTACACCACATAGCTCCCTCTAACGCCACAAACTGTTGTTTTTACATTCACGTCAAGCGCAGATTAAACAGATAAGATAAAGCGTGTTCATCTTTGAGTTTTAGAGGTGCTGGTGTCTTTTCACCAGGCTGGAGAGAGCAAGGCAAGCTGCTTCCTACTGCTGCTTCACTTTATGCTAAGCTAGGCTAACAACCAACTGCAACTGCAACCATGCTTATGTTACCGATTCTTGTGATTTCTTGTTTTTATTTTAGTCACATGATAGGTCATTTTTTTTTTATTTATTTATTTATTTTTTTAAAGTGGCCTTTTATGCATGTTTTTTTTTCCATATTTCCATTATCACAGGGCCAGATTTTGGACATTCAACCCTGCTTAATTTTGAATTTAATATTGATCTAATATTAACTTAATATAAACAACAGATGAAAACAAATTTGAATGAAATACATAATATGCTGAAATATATATTGGTATTTTCCACTTTTTTCCCATTTACAAATTAAATGATTACATTTTTTTTGCCAGTATCTTGTTCATATTGCTAAGAATGTTTGATTTAAAACTGATGCTCAAACGGTTGTCTGGGTAGTTTTAATATGTAGTTTATCAGTAAGGAGGAGATTTGAATAGCTAACAATTACCCTATTTACGGGCGTTTTCTGTCGATTTATTTTGGTGACAGTGATATTATGGTCTGCATCTGAGGAACGACATTCTCATTAACCCGGTAATTAAGCACAAAGAGGCAGCAGTAAAATACATACTACTGGAATATTTTCACAACTAGCCCAGTGGTTAACACAGAAATATGTTGTTTTTCATTTTTACAGTAATATTTTGTGAAAATATTAAACAGTAAGGATACTGTAGAATAACAGTATATTGTTGGTGTCTGTGCTGCCAGTATTTTACTGTATATTGTAGAAATACAATATTCTGTTTTACAGAAATAGGTTGTAACGTCTTTTCACAGTATGAATACTGTAAAATTACAGTATAATGCTGGTGTCTGTGCTGCTAGCTCTTTCCTGTTACTTTACAGTGAAATTATTTACAGTTATTGTCATTTATGTTGTTAATTACATCATTTTTTGACTGAAACTCGGATTTTCTTTGGCCGTCTCCCTTAAAACTCAAATAGAATATCTGTTCTCTCTTTATGGCGATGAAGACAACTAACCACAGTATATTGCCACAAATTGTAACCAACCTTGCGGACAGAGTGAATCTGAAATCGAACTGTGATGGTTTGAATGCATACGATTAGGTCTTGTAATTTGTCTTGTAGTTATTAGCATTCTAATGGAGAGTAAAGACCAAGCAAACACATCCAGGAATCTATTTACATCTGCATATCTCCGGTGTAAAAAATCCAATCAGAGCAGTGTTCAGCACCAGCATTTCCTCCTGACCCGTGAGAAAATAACTCATCACACTGACCAAATAATAACACCGCTCATTATCCCACTTCACCCACACATATTGTCTTTAGACTCTCTGCTGGAGACACTTTATGTTAGCAAATAACATCCAATATACATGTGTTGTCTCACTGTAGATACACATGATAATTGTATGCTCATCATTCCAAACACATGTGGACACAGCCGGGGGCGCTTCCGCAGAGCACACGTGGGCTCACACTCTCACACACACATGCACAGGTCTGCCCTCGGGATTGGTGTTAATTAAACCATGATAACAAGAGCAAGCCTCTCTTTTTTTCCTCTCCTCCACCTTTCCCTGCTCCACCACGGACAAGATCCCATCCCTCCATCCTCCTCCCAACCATCCCATTCCACCTAATCTCACTGCTGCACACACACACACACACATGCACTGTAATTATCAGCCTTACTTTTACACCGCACTATATAATTACACTGTCAATTTGCAACGCTAAGATTTACTGCCATGGCTGTATTGCCAAGCATTTTTTTTTTTGCCTTAAATTCTGCAAGAACAACAATGGCTGCACTGAGCAAACGGCCTAAACTTTATTCACTCTTAAATTATTATTCATAGGATTTACAATGGGGTGTCTGCAGAGCACTGAGTGAGTGCCAGTGCGTGTCCTAATAGTATTCTGTTATACAGCGCTGTATTGTTAGCAGATCACTAAAGCCTCCCATCTCCTGCTCTGTCTCATTTAGCCAGACACAATGGAGCCCGGACAATGATGACGTGGAACACTATTCACCTCACCGTGTGCGTTCCTCTGATTATAGACACACACACACACACACACACACAATTACTACATCATGTATTCATTCGAAAGGCACGCAAGTGCACACCTGCCAGCACTTGAATTGAAGTGGACAGGCGTACGTGTTCCAGGACACGCATATATACACGCATGCAATGTTCTCAGAAGCGCATTAGAGCCTTGTCTTTGCAAAACAGGGCAAGTGTGCACACACAGGCACGCCAAGACAATGCAGGTTGTACCTTTTGCTGAAGTGGTACTTGTGCTTCGGGAGTGCTTCCTAAGATAGGGACGTGAAAGTGTTTAACCCCCAGTAACCCTAGTGTTTATACCTGCTCCTCAGATGGTGAGATGAGAAGAGATAGAAACGGTTTGCAGGAGCACTTAAAGACCGTTTCTCCTGCACTGAAGTGCTGTAGTAAAAGTTGAACTGAACAGAAACAACTGAAAACGGTGGAAATACACATTAGAAAAATGCTAAAAATGCCATCCCAAGTTGTCACAGCCCCTTTTCAGATGAGAACTCTCTCAAATAGAACTGGTGGCGTTGTTGTTATATGCCAGTCAATGGCTAGGAAACACCAGGTGTGTCCATGTGCAACACACACGGGCAGCATCACTTGAGAACCCAGCCATACGGAACTGGTTGTGTGCGCATGAAATGCTGAAGGACAGCTTCAGGTAATAACGCTGCCTTTAACCACCTAATGTAAGGTGTGCATGTGCGTTGGGTGGGTGGGGATGTTGATGGGTCCAACAAACAACGAGTTCACGTCCCATGTGGATGTGTGTGGTTATTTTCTGCACCTTATCATGTGCCTCTTTTAGCCGAAATCTAACCATCCATAACTTTGTTGCCTAATCTCAACAATCGTACTGGTCTGCGTTGGCCATGTGCTGTTGTTTAAACATAAAAACATAAAGATTATGCAGCATCAACCCACCATGTGCATTTGTTGACATACCGGTAACGGCATCCCGGAGCGTATCCAGCTGGTGCATAAATACCTGAAACATCATAGGTATGAACAGAAAGCAGCACCATGTGACTCACTGAGATGACAGTATGTTGGTCATCACATATCCCTGTTTTGTCAGTGGACTTCTCTGTCTAAATATTGCGCTTCAGGTATCCTTCTGCATCTGCTATTGACGTTCTGAGACGCTGCAACCAAAGCTGGCATGTCAACAAAAGCACATGGTAATGTTTTGGCAACAATAGCACATGGCGACCAAACCGGGGATTTCAACAGAAACACATAGGTTTAGGCTACAAGGATTTGGGATTGATTAGGTTTAGGTAACAGAAGCACGTGGTTAGGTTTAGAAAAAAAATGTGGTTGGCTCAACATTCATACAGAAGCGAACACAAGGCTTGTGGGTGAAAGTCCATGGTTAGTTGGACCAGCCCATCGCCACTCCCGCCCACCCTATAGCAGCCTTTCAGCTCCTTATATTATGTTGCTACCTGCAGCATATCAGCAGTCTGTTACTGTGAAATGTGAAAATTTGTGACCTAGGAGCCAAATTAGAATCTTTCTCATTTTACGCCTAAACAGTACGCTAAAAATGTACCCATCTGAAAACATATGAGGTGACAAATAGGCAGGTCAACCCATTTTGTTGCTGTGTAAACTGGCAATGTGCAGATGTGCACATCCTGTTCTTCTATGGCATGTCATTACAAAGTTACACTGCCAACTACTGGCATGGCATGCATACTATAACATTTTTGGCTGTTTTTGTGGATCATTGTACATGATGATCATTTTCACAATGTTGCTATATAAATGCAGGTTTTTTTTAACGCAAAGGAAAGACTTTTCCGGTGTTAGTGTGGCCGTTCTCATCTAAACGTGGTCTTAAAAATATTCATGGACCCAGCACCTGTTGTAGTGGCTTTTAGACGAACATGGTTGTTTCTGCTCAGTATTTTGTCAGTTTGCCAGGTCCTTCATGCCATGATGTTTTATGTCATTCAAACTATGCGGCTGCTACAATCTGTGACACATTTCACCATGTTTTGTCAGTTCTTACACAAACAAAACCTGTCTGATGGAGGGTTTTTGTCAGGAAACATGCCGCCGTGTGTTTATAGTCTCAGATATACAAGTTTCCTGAAGTGGATCTCAGTGGAGTCACTGTAGTGCTGTATGAACCTGTGGCGGAGGTTACATAGACAGTTCATTCATCATACGCTTATGACTTTAATGTCGCAGTGTCGTAGTGCTGAGTGGGCTTATATCTGTTTTTGCCCTGGAGGTAAACTCTTTTGTGTTTGGCATCAGCCTCTGAAATAAAAATGAATCACAGAGCGATGGGATGGAACAGAGGCAGGGAGAGGTAATGAAGAAAGGCAGGAAACAAAAATAAAAATTGACTGCATGCTGGCATGTAACACTAGAGGACAACCGAGTGATCACATGGTTCCCTCAGGCTACTAAGGCTTCAGGTTACACTACAATTAGACAAATCAATAAAGAAGCAGAGGCTGTGGCAGCCTCTGTTTTCTCATTTCATGCATTTATTTAGTCTTTTTTAATCTCTTTTCATCCAGATGTGTTTGCTCTTTCTGTATTATGCGTTGTTTTATGTTGGATTTAAATTTTTAATAGACCTAATACAAAGTTCTAAAGTTTTATGATGCAACAAAAACGCTGGAATGTAACATTTTTGTTTATTGTGGTGTCAAGGAAGGGTTTCTGCTCTCTTTTATCTCCTTCAGTTCAGATCATTTCAGGGTGTGCACAATAAATTTAATGACACTTGAAGGACCTATTTGTTGTTACCAGCCACTCAGTCCAACTGAATGGGGGACAGTATTTCAACCTTTAAGTGACCACTAACTGCAGCAGTGACACTGTTAGTGTACAGATAGACGCGTAAAAAACACAACGTGTAAAGTCTTCAAATAACTTTTAATCTTGCCTCATCTAATAACAGTAATGCCAAGTGGTTACAATAAGGTGAACTGGTCGACATTTTTCAGTCGGTCTACTACTGCGTCTATACAACCACAATCTACAGTCATCAGTTATAAATAAAGGCAACTCATAACTGACAGCAGAGCAAGAATACAGCCGGTGGCGTTTGTGTATTATTCACCTTATAGCTTTTTAGCTTAGCTTAGCTTAGCTTACTTAGCTCAGTTTTAGTATCGCCACAGTAACAAGAAAAGAGTCACATTACGCTGTTTCAAAAGTTTATCGCAAACTTTAAGCCCACAGTTTGTGTTGTCTCTAGTTACACTAAATATATGTTTCGGTAAATAGCCGACATTAGATGTTACTTGTTAGTATAAAGCAACATTGCAAGTTCAGCGTCAAACTACATCTTTTTACTCTCCAAGAGCTGTCTCTAGTGTTGGAAAGCCACACTAATATTTACTCTAGTTTTGCTTCTTTCATGGCTTTTTTTCTTTACCGTAGAATGTTGCTTCTTTCTTGGAGCTGCTTGTGATGGGGATAGCGGTTGTTTTTCCTCGAGCTTTTCGCTGTGTTTCTTACACACTAACTAGTTCACTGAGACTTTAACTTCAATGCTGTTTGCTTGTTTTGACTCTGGCTGGCTCAACTTCTTTATCTCCTGCAGCACACTAGAGGCTACAGTGACTCACTATCGCCTCTCAGGCCAGGATGTATTATTACAGAATCCCTGGCTGCTTAGCAGTGAATATCTCTGCAATACAGTACATAGGCATCTTAGACATAATGTCAGAGGTGTGACTTCTTCTCACTCTGTTGATAGGATTAGTTCATTTTTTTGAATGTTTTAAACTATAATAATGTCCAGATCTTATGTAAAGCACCTTTAAGTAAAATCACAAAAAATGTACAGGAAAACTCTAGAAATGCATATAAAGAGAGTTGTACAATATTTCACTCGTTGATAGATCCCTGTAAGTACAGGACCCAATTGTGATGAACTGCAGGCACATATATTTCTCCGAAGAAGATAATGTAGCATTCATTAGACAAATACAGCCATATAGGTCATCCAGAGTGGGTCGGGAGTAAAGTGGGACAGAGTTAGGGCAGAGTCTGGACAATGGCCTCGTGGGCAAACATGGCTCAGATAAGCTGCGATCTCCATATCACCGAGGCTGGCTGCAGGTTAGAAGATGTGTATCTTGTAATTGCTCTCATATCAATCTGCTTCACCTGAGCTGCATTCATCTCTGTGATTAGCCTGCAGTATCACACACAGAGTGGTAATGAGCCTGATACCAAGGTAACCTAACACTTGTGTAGGTATTATACCAGGGTCTGTGTGTTTCCTTGTGGAGGTGTACGGCATTGTGCAGTGGTGGGAGTTTGCTTATGGCATGTAAATAAAATCTCTTTAGTATAAGGGGCTTTGTTAAATCTTAAAGGGATAGTGCGGATTTTATGAAGTGGGGTCGTATGAGCTGTACATTGTCACTACGTTGCGGTTTGGAGAAGCATCACAAAAGCTCAGTGATATACTGCTGAGGATCGGGGTGAGCGGCGTATTTTAGCCAATCTAAAGAAAGGATTGCCAGGAAAATCAGTCTGAGTGGGCGCTATATTGACAACATTTTCACCGCTTTACCTTCACCTTCCCTTCGGCACTACATTTTCTCAACTATAGAACTTCCAAATTTCTACACATACGGAACTGTGTCGTGCACTGTATTACGCTGTTTTGGTATTAGCAGTTTTGGTCAGCAATCAGCAATGTACGGAAGAGATAGTAAATACAAGAGACAGCAATGAAAAGATGCAGTTCAGTGTGGAGACAAGGGGATACCTTAATAAACTGGAGTTCAAAATTGACAACATAAACATTCTATATGGATTCAATTCCATTTCCTGTTATATAAATATATTTCAAATGTTGCATACATTTAAACTGAAATAGAGTTTTTTTCTAGGTGCCTAAAATGCATTTTGCTGCAGCCACCGTCCACAGCAGAAAATTGCTTAGCTTCTGTGGTGGAAAATTTGGCCATTAAAGATACTAGTGAAGTAACACAGTTCATAAAATGAGCAAAGCAGAAACATCATAGGTTGGACCACCAGGTTTAACTATATATATTTAAACGTTACAATTACGGCTGAAAATGAGAAGAGAAATAAATTAGTTTGCAAATATCTTAATGCAATGCAAATAAACTGCCAGTTGTCTACTTAGAAGTAATGTTGTTGTCGGCCCGTCATAGGGATTCAGCATATACAGAAGAACTTTGCAGAAGAAATTAAATATGCTGAAAGAGGAAGATGCTCAAGAAAACATAAGTTCAGGGGTTTAGAAAATGTAGTGCCTGGGGCGTCGGTGGATGAGTGGATAAAGCAGGCGCCCCATGAATGAAGGCAGTGTCCTTGCTGCTGCGGCCTCGGGTTCGACTTCCGCTTGGGGCCCTTTGCTGCATTTCATCCTCTCTCTCTCCCCCTTTCTGTTGATCTGGCCTATCTAACAAAGAGAAAAAGCCAAAAAATAATCTTAAAAAAAAGAAAATGTAGTGCCAAATGATAGGACTGTCTAATGGCAAAGTAAAAAGTGGTGAAAATATTCTTAATATATCTGTCTATCAGTTTAACTGATGTTGATTCTTTTGGATTTTTTAAGTGGCTAAAACGCGTTTGTTGCTGCCCCCCACCCAAGGAACGTTCCCACAACATTGGCTAACATTACCTACAAGTTTCAATGTTTTAAAGAGAACATTTGAATCTATTTTGAATCTTGTTAATACTGCAACATTTTAAGGATGCTTGGTGTTTTTGAGAGGTGACAGATCATAGAATGTTCTTTTATAGAACATGTCACATGAGAACAAAGAATGAACATTTGCAAAGCAACATTCAGAACATGTTTTTTTAACTAAAAAATGTAACGTAATGTAAAATGTTAAAAAAAGGAAATAGCGGTTAAAATTTTTTTAATTTTTTTAAATTTTTTTTTGATGTTTATAGAGAATGTTACCCTAGTTTCAACAAGAACATTGTGGTAACTTAAAGAAAACTTGAAAACATTACTAAAACGTCACCAGTACCATTCTCAGAAAGTTTTAAGAACCAAAAATTGCCAGCTGGGCATCCACAGCAGTACATTGTTTAGCCTCTAAGGTGGTACTCCTGTTTGCTTCACAAACTGATAACATGCCAACTGACACCTACTGTATGTAATAGACAGACTACAGATACAGTAAATACCTCAATACCTCATACAACCCCACTTTAAAAAATCTGAATTATCCCTTTAAAATGTCACCATTAAATATAGTTATCAGCACAAGGGTAACCCTCAATCTATATGAGTCTTGCTCTCAGTCTCACCTTGGTATGTATGTTTGTGTCTGTAAATGCAGGCAAGAATAATGTTGGAATGTGTAGGTGATGGCTGATCTGACCTTAAATGCATCAGACTTAAGCATATAGGAGGATGAGAAGCCAAACTCATTTGCATGTCTACATTTTCCTTCTGTGTGACCCACGCTGACTCTGACTTTACTCCGAGGACTGCTGTCTGCTGGCCACGTGTCAGTATACCCCAGGAGAGTTGCAGCCTAGAAAATGCTGTTCAGCCAAGGGGAGAGGGAAAAGAGAGGAGGCGAGGACGGTGAATTACTTGGGGTAATTCACCACCAGTGCTAATGCACTGATTGCCAAGGCGTGCCACCCACTAACGATTTGCATAAATAAATATTCAGTAATTATGCAGAGACCTTGTGCATGGAGGATCGCAGCAATTTCTGAAAATATCCTCCTGTCACGCTCTAAACTCGAAACTTCAGCATTCCTCGGAGAAATGCTGCTCTGCTTAAAAACATAACTACACCTACACTTTCATGCTGTCTTTATGGGGCATTTTAGGACCGGACCAATGTTTGAGCCCATTTACTACAAATTACATAGTGTCTGGATTTTCAATGTGTTTTTTCTACCTTTCAGGCAGCCACAAATTCTTGTTTGAATGAATATGGTATGAATATTAACGTGCAGACACTTGACCCTGAGTCGGTTTGAGTTTTTAGTCAATGCGCATTATGCCCTTGAAAGGGAAGAACATTTTAAAGGCTTCTGATTTAGTGATTCCAAGTATTAGTGTGAAGCTCCAACATCCGAAAGTTTAGAGTCTGGCCAAACCAACAGATTATCACAGGTCTGAAAGGTGAAGCTCCTTAAATCTACATTTTCTCTAATGGCCAGCAGGGGGCGACTCCACTAGTTGCAAATAGAAGTCAGTTGTATAGAGGTTCGTGGGAAAATGGCATTCACTTAATTTAACCTACTGAGACCTAAGCTTTTGTTTTTTAACTTTTCTAGGGATTACTAGGAACTGATTAGTACAAAAATTAAGCTCTGTCTTTGAACTGGAAGTTTTGAAAATAAAAATGAAATCCCCATATGGGGACAGTGGGTTTTATTTTTCGTGGTCACCAGTGTGTAATTAAGTATAAAACTCTGTTTCCATGCCTGACTATTTCTGTGCCAAAACAAAATTTTAAACACTGCAACATTTGTTCAATCTTTTGTTGATGATGATGATGTCAGGGTTAGGCATTGCTCTTCATATACGAAACTGTTCAAAAATGATTTCTATGCCTGAGCATGGCCTTGCAAAAACAAAATTGCAAACAATGTAACATACCTAAAAGCCTTCTGATTTGCCCGATTTGTAACTCTACGAATAGTCGTTGCTCCGTACCTCAAGCCTGGAATGTCCTTTTTTAATTTTAACATCTCATTGGCCAGAGTGAAATGTTACAATAACGAGATAGTGAAGTCCCAATGTTCTCAAACAAGTACCAGCATCATGGCTTGTTGTTGCTAAAATTGGTCAAATTTGTATGTTGTATCAAGCTAAAAACATATAATAATATATGTAACATATGTAAATTCTGGTTCCATTAAGATTAAAATAGACCATAAAGCAGATGTATGCTTTGGGCGTGGCTTGCGATTAGCTTCTACATCTCGTCCAAATATGGTCACCTCTGCCTCCAAAAAAACAAGATGGCCAAAATATCAAACTCAGGTCTTTAAAATAGTAGTCCACAAAACAATGGGTGCCCCACGATGGCTACATACACTTCTTTTATACAGTCTATCTCTCAAAAGAACCTAACATTTAAAGTGTTAGGTTTAACAGATTAGCTCATATTTTAGAAAATATAGTAACTGATTTCTTTCCCAGAGTAAGATGAGAAGATCAACACCTGACCTAAAAACACAGATTTTGTTTTTGAGGTGTTTGTAGGTTGATGTTTGGACAAAGTCAGGTTAGCCGTTTCCCCCTGCTCTCAGTCTGTATGCTAAGCTAGGCTAATCAAGTCTCAGCTACAGCTGCATTCTGATTGCTCTCATTTCTTTTGTAACTCTTAGGGTGCGGCTCATGAATGCATTACTGTTGCATTCACAGTCTGGGGAGGTAGATTTTTGTTGTATGCCAGTTTGTGAAAATTGACTGGCCTGACCATCTCGGTTAAGCAACTTATGTTAGAGTGATATGCAATACGAGCCATTACCACAGTTTGACTCTTCTTGATCTTTATACTTTAAGCGAAGGAATGTGGTGAAATAGTGGATCAATGGTTGATGTGAACTTCGGTTTCTTTCTCTGCTCTCATGTCTGTCTCCTGTCTCAGCGCGAAGGCCGAGAAAGTTACTCAGCAGGCAGAATGAAGGAGATAATATACTGGTAGGATTTATTTTCAGCCCAGTAGGGATGTCCTGAGGCCACAGGTCTTAAAGCGAAATGTTGCAAGGACAAGAAACTGTAAGGATTACAGTATATCTCTGGACAGCTCAGCTAATGTTTGCAAAATCTGACTGGAACATACAGTCCAGTCAGATTTTCTTTGGGGAATGAGTGAAATCAGTATTTAACAACACTCTGAAGTACCACATTGTGGTTTGTTTGTTAGTTGCTACTGGTGTAGCTTTAGGCAATGTTTGTCAGTTGCTCAGCAGTCCTCCACTTTGGTCCAGACAGAAATAGTGGATGAAATTATTTGATGGATTGCATGGAAATGGACATTGATATTTCCTCACATAATGAACTGCAATCACTTTCCCTAACGTTTCATCTAGTATCATTAGCCCAAAACTTCGCATTATCAAACACTTTCCTATCAGCCTCAGTTGTATTTTGCACTTAGTTCTAATTAGGAATTGTTAGCATGCTAAGACATAAGCTGAGATGTTGACCATGGCAAGCATTGCCCGCAAGATGTCATTGTGAAAATGTTAGCATGCTGACAAGTTGGCATCAGTGAGCTGCTTGTAAAACTTTAGACCCTAAAGCTTGTCTCAGACAGGCCTACCTCAGCCCCCCTGGAAGTACATCAGGCTTTGAAGCCAATTTAAAGCCAATCTTAACAGGGGCCAATAGGGCTGGGCTATATGGCAAAAAATGTTATCATGATAGTTTTAACCATATTGATAGATATTGATATTTATCATGATATATAATTTGATAATGCTGCTCTTTCCCGGCCAGAGTATTTCTATTAAGTTGCCAGCCGGTGCCAGCATTTTTTGTCATATCGACTAATCTTTCAAGACCTCCAGAATGTTTTGTGTTTTGAATATATAAACAGTCAATACACCAAGATAAAGAACAAATCTTCAGCTTTCATACACAAAAAACCTTTAATTCTAGCTTCTTCCAAGAAGTAATTGCAACTGTTATTTTGCCATTGAAAGGTTGTTTCTGCCTCAAAATGACTAGATTTAATTCACAGTGATTATATTTGAAAGGACTATAGTCCACTCTCTCTCTCTATAGTCCCCTTTATCTTTTTAAAAACCTTTTAAAAGACCAATGCAGCAAATAAAATGCTACTTTGAACTTGCCAAAAAGTGATTGCAGCTACTATGAAAGGTTGTTCCTGCCTCAAAACAATTTGATCAAAATTTTAATTATAAGATCTTGTAAATAGTAGAAACAAGAACAAAATGTACATTTATATTTATACTTTAGTGTTTAGATATATTTATTTTACATTAGTACTTACGTTTAATTTATTGATATATTCTACACTTTCCTACTTCTTAAGACTTTTGAATGGGAGTATCTGTAACTAAAGGCAATTTCCCCTTGGGGATCAATAAAGTATTTCTAATTCTGATTCTGATTCTGATGAAATATCATTCAGCCATTAGAGCAACTTAACTATGTCATACCCCTAAAGTGACAACACTTTATGTGTAGTTTTTTGTTTCAGGGGACTTATGTGCAGTCGTTGAGTCTCCACTGTTGCCAAGTGCATGCTCATTGTGGGAACTGTTGGGTTTCTCTGTATCATATTGTAAGGTCCTTCCAGTAACAACATAGCAGCTGCAATCACTTTTTTGCGAGTTAAAAATTTCATTTTATGCATTGCATTGACCCTTTAAAGGTATTTGCATGGTTAAAATGACTGGAGTGATTACAATATGTCAAATAAAACCCCCAAGAATTTAATCTAGTAATTTTAAGGCAGAAACAACCTTTCAGTAACAAGATAGCAGCTGCAATCACTCCGTTGAAAATCGCATTTTATTTGTTGCATTGGTCTTTTAAAGGTATTTACACAGGTAAAAGGGGACTGAGTGGTCTATAATCTGTCAAATATATTCACTCTGAATGTAATGTAGTCACTTTGAGGCAGAAACAGCCTTTCAGTGGCAAGCTAGGAGCTGCAATCACTTTTTGGCAAGTAAGAAATTGCATGTTATGCATTGCATTGGCCCTTTAAAGGCATTTACACAGGTTAAAAAAAAGGACTGGGTGAGCTATAATCTGTCAAATATATCACTATGAATGAAATCAAGTCATTTGAAACAACAACAACCTTTTAGTGAGCTGCAATCACTTTTTTGCATGTTTTTATGTGTTGTATTGGCTCTTCAAAGGTATTTCAACAGGTAAAAGGAGATAAAAAGAACTGGCATGGTTTTAATCTTGATGCACAGAGCAGGTAATATAATGCAGGCTCATAAGGATAAAAGCAGATAATACCTTTATTTTTACATTACCCATCCCTAAAGTATGATTACTACTTGTATGATGACTACTTTCCAAATATAAACAAGATTTTAGACATATTAAACACATACAAACAACAATATTGTCTATATTTGTGTAAATGTCATACCTGATTCAGTTCAATTCAATTTTATTTATAAAGCCCATTATCACAAAACACAGTTTGTCTCAGAGGGCTTTACAGCATATGACCCTCTGCTCTTAGACCCTCACATCATCTAAGGAAAAACCTGTAACAGAGGGAAAAATGTCAGAAACCTCAGGAAGAGCAACTGAGGAGGGATCCCTTCAGGATGGACAGAGGTACAATAGATGTCGTAAATAACAATGAAATTACAGTAACACAGCACGAGCATGGCCAAAGGCAGAATCATAGCATCAGCACAGCCATCACCATGATCCAGGCTCAGCTAAGATTGTAGCCAAGATTGCAGCCAAGATCCGGGAAAACTAAGAGACAAGGGAACACAAATGCTGATCAAACTATACATCGCAAACACGTGAAAATTGGATTTCAAGGAACATTAAACTTACACAAAGACATACCTATGCTCTTACCACGGACATGAAGTTATGTGTATTAACATGCTACGACTGTTTGATCCGTGTGAGAGCAGCTGAAGACGTGAATACTGGATGATACAACGTTAACTGGTTGCGTGCGCTCCTGTGGACGGCAATCAGTTTCTGGCAGACGATCACTTTATGGCACGACACCGGCTTGCGGTTACTGAGAGCAGCAAATATGGGAAAAAATGCCTACATTTCTTCCGTGTTTCCTGATGTTAAAAATAAGTCGCTAAATGTTTCTCCTTTTGGTCTTTTTTTTTTAAAAATAATGCCACTGAGAGGGTCTGAAAAGCCACTTAATAGCGATAAAGTCGGCACATTAGTAGTCCTCTTCTCCCGTTACCCTGCGTCCTTAGATTTTCGTGTTTGTTTTTAGACGTGGAAATGTTGTTTTATTGCACAACATCCATAACAGTGTCCCCTACACTACAGTGAAAAGATTCTTGCACCACAGAGCATCTTTCATTTATTGAATGCCGTATTCAGTTCTATTTATACATCTATGGCCTACCTACCGTGGAGTCTTGAGGTTTTGAGGAGCTAAGCCTTGGACTCACTCATTGATATCACACTTTACTGTTATAGCCTTTCTCCATCAAAGTATGCCTTCTGATGTGTACGTGTGTTTTGTTCTTGTCATGTCCGACATCACAGACAGGCTGGTAAACAGGTAAACAATAGAAAGCAGCATGGAGGAATGCCTGTGGAAACTTAACGGTGGTTACTTTTCGATATACAAGACTTGAAACTCAAACTAATTTGGATTGATGTTTTAGCACTGCTCAGGTGGAGACAGACAGTATTTGTATCATTGCATCTCAGCAGTTAAGGGGCTAAAATTAGCGCATTAGCATGGTTGTTGTGTTCTCATCACTGCCAGTTGTAGCTGGAGGCAATAAATACCCGTGACTGCTGCAGAGTCAATTGACCTGGGTGTGAATGCCGATGGTACACTTTCCCATTGCATTAAAAAATGGGATGTCAGCAGGTGTTAGCAGGTTTTTTGTGCAGTGGAAATTAGGTGTCAGATGCTTGTGTTTTACATAATCAGGCCACATCATGCTTGAATTAAATCCCTTACAGTAACTGTATTTACATATTTCACTTAGGTGACTTTGTGACATGAAGCAAAGGTGGACTAACTACATACTTATAGAACAGGAGTTAAATCCAAGTAATTTATCTGATTATTTCACTTTGTCTCTTTACTAAATAGGAGAAAACTGCTGTGCAAAGCGCAGCGGTCATGGTGAGCAGAAGGTTTGAAGCTTTGTTAAATGTACTTTAATGGAAAGGAGAAGACTTCTAAGAATCCTTGTGTAATTTACTCAGTTTTATCTTCATTATTTCCAAACCAGAATGTAAAAATGCATTTGCCTAACAATTTTATCATTCAGTGAGGACAGCTGTCTTTATTTGGAAGATGGAATTCAATGATTTTATTATTATATATTAAGAAAGCTGATAATATGCTTTTTACTATGACTTAAGCAGGGCCACATAAGGAGAAACTATTTAGTGATAATGTATGTTCTGAAACTGAGCATCACAGAAAAAGCACTGCCAACTAACTGAACAACAAATGTTAGACACAGTTTAATCATTTTTAAACTGAGGGGCACTTACCAGCATTTGTCAGCTTAAAAAGAGGTCTCACAATCATCAGTTTAATGTGTTTTAATAACAACTTGAGGCAGTTAGAGATCCACAGAGGCTGGAGTCCTGAATCATTTAAGAGGATCCATTAATAAAAATGCAGAACTACTTAATGCGATAATAACAAACATGCTGAACACAGACAATCTGCAGACTGTGGCAGGAGAATAGAGGCTAATACGTCATGGCCAGACAGAGACGGACACTCTGGACTCTGAATAAGCTGGCAGGGTGACCATTTGGAAACAACTTATATTCTTGTATACTGTAAAGCTTCAAATAAAGGCTTAATCCCTATTAAACGCCTAGTCCCTTTTACTAGCCCGGTGTGGCCACACATTTTTACAAATGAAGGCCAGTCTCAGTCGGAGGCCAGGTGTGGCTGCCATGTATTTCATTTTTATAGAAGTTCTTTAAATGTATAAAACCCGGTTGTTGACTCCCTGCTGGAGATAACCTTAGTTAGCTGCTTAGATCAGGCATACAAATACCAGTATATATGTTTTGCCAACTTTTGCCAATATGGGGCCAATATAGACATACTTCTCACAATGTTAGCTTGGTAAGATTCTCCACAATTTAATCATTCAGTTAACTTTACTGACACTATGAGCACAAAGAAGACACTGGCAAAGTAAACCAGAGAGATGCCCAAAAAAAAAGATTATTAGATGTAGCAGACTATTTAAAAAAAAAAAAAAGGTAAAATGCTCAGTGAACTATATTCACAATTATCATATTTATTTATATGACTCTATATGTTATATTAATTTTTTTTTTACAGATTTATTATAATTTTTTAGCTTTTTTGAGGTCATTTGTTTCTTGTTTTTTTGTTTGTTTATTTGTCCCATCTTTTTTTTCTTTTTTTTTCTTTTTGGGGGGCAAATTTTCAGGAAATTTTCTTGTGCTTTTCACAGATTGCGTGCTAATTTCTGGGACATTTCTTCTTTTGTTGTTCATTTACTTCTTCCCATGTATTTTGAAAAAATTGCATTTCCCATCTTTGCTGAACAAGGCCTCCTGTCCCAAATATAAGTCTGTGGAGTTCAATGATTTAAGCAAATAATAGCCCGGGCTTCTAATTGAAGTTTTACGGTAATATATATGAAATCATAAGCATTCCTATTATTTAGCTGGTGCTCTGAGCACATGACAAAACGACGCGTCGTGTCACCTTCAGACCTCTGGCCGCAGGGTCAGACAACACATCAGATGTGTGAAAAACATGTTCTCTGCACACATGTTGATGGGAACAAGGTTAAGCACAATGGTAAAGTATTAGCCTTAGCGTTAGTTTGTTGCCCTTGAGTTTTTGAGCTTTACAGTGAAGATTTGGATCATTTTTCAGCTTTCAGACGTATTTGTGGTTGCCGGACAGCTAATGTCTTTCAAAGTCATTTGTCACATTTTCTCCCACTGTTGCCAATTTTTCTTATCGGCTTGATTAAATCTGGTTACAAGCCAGCCATTAATCCCCACCCCTGCTACAAAACACTGGCATCATGAGCGTTTTGACTTCCCTCTGACTTTCTCCGGCTTTCCTTCTCATCTATAGTGCAATTATCACAGGAGAATGGCAGACCCCTGTGGTAAAGGAATTTCGTATCAGCCATATCATAGTCATTAGATACACTAATGCACTCTATCATTTTCTGCTGTGATTATAATAGACTCATAATGTGCTTTTAATCCATGCTGGCTAACCTCCCCTCCCGTTCTCTGTCTTTGCTCCCTCTCCTCCTCTCCCTCCCTTTCTCTCTCTCCCTCAGGATTTGCGGTGAACCTCCAGGTGATCCTGGCGAACCCGCGGGCGCAGTTCAAGCGACGTGGCTCCCAGCCGGGGATGCAGGAGTCTGACTTCCTCAAGCAGATCACTAAGGTCACCGAGTTGGAGCCCAAGGCCAACAATTGCACCAGGGTCAGTAACTCGGCACTATTGTCACTATGGCAACAGAATAAAAATACTTATGACTATGCAACAATGCAGAGTAAAGGCCGCTCGTGCTGCTCACAGGAGGAATTCAACTAACTGTTAAAACACAAATGTGAGGCTACTTTTAAGTTTAATATTTAAACATTCAGCGAGGGTTCATCCTCTATAACAGAGGTTCTCAAACTTAATATTCAAAGGTCAGAATCTGATTTCTATTCAAGGCCAGAGATCTGGAACGATCGGTGATAAGGTGATAATTTTTTGCCCGGCACTCAGGCCAGTGTCATAGATCTCACAAAAGAATTTAACTGTCGAAGTTTTGTTGTCCTCACCTCTATATTTTGAAGATATTGCTGTTGAAAATGTCTGAGCTTTGTGTCATAGTGGCGTTTGACATTTCTGCTCTTCACAACTCAAGCTGTCTCTGTGCAAATCAAACACACAGGCTTCATGCTGGATTGGGGCAAAAAGAAGGAATATGTCTATGTCCGGGCATGTTTGAAAACTCGTTTTTCACGGTCAATTTTTCTTTTGCTTGCACATCTGGACAGTGACATCATCACCACATTGTTGACATAATGTACACAGACAGAGGACACCGAAGTCTTGCTTTCTCGTGCCTACAGCATGAGCGCTTGTTAGTTGCTAACCAACTTGCTATTTTAAACTGACGCCTGTTGGCCGACCCTTGAACTTTGATGCACGATGACTTAAATGTCACATGCTTGCCGGCTGTCAGTGTTACCATGACAACGATGTCAAAAAGGGAAACAATTACATTTAACGCGTAATCTCAGACCAGGGTCACTGTAATGATCTCCAAATAGACTATATTCTACAAATACAAAACTAACTCTTTATTTATAATTATGAAACTTTGTTTTTTAAAGTAGTAAACATACACTTCATTACATTGTATTATTGCATTCCTAATATGAGTTGGGGGCCAGATTGACTTGCCGTCCGGTCCAGATCCAGACCGGAGTCCAGACTTTGAGAACTCCTCCTCTATAACTTTATCAGGATATTTCTGAATTTGTGCACTGCAGGATGAAGCTTGACAGATGTTCCGCGGGTGTTATTAACTTGCACAACTTGACAGTAGATGGGAAATGAATGAGCTGATTTAAGGAGTTGTCTTTGAACTTTCATGGCCAAAAGAGTTTTACAGATTTTGGTGATTGGCTTTCCCTTTGTATGGATACTTCAGATTAACTTTATTTTCATCTGAGTTAAATCTATTACTCACTGTTAAATTCTCATTATACACAGGCTGTTGGCAGTTGAAATGTAGTCTCTGCACATCCCTCATTTTACACACCATGCTCATGCAACTGAGGTGGAGTCCAGGGTTTGGCCATAGTCTAGCGCCCCCGGAAAAGTTTTAGGGTTTTGTGGTTTGCTAAAAGGCACCATGGCACTTCCTAGGAAAAACATTGATTAAACCCAAATCATGATTAATTATTTGATTATTAAGGCACATGGTTAGAATATTGTTTTTTGTAAACTTAATGTGGAAGATAAATCATATTAATATCAGGAGTACAAATCTATCTGAAAAACTTTACACAGAAAATGGACAAAACTTTCAGTTAAAGCCTCAGTTAAAATCTGAATGCAGATATAGTAATGAAAGAAATAGATACAGAAATGTTTGTGTTAAGTCCCTGATCTCTATGCAATGTCTTTCCTTTTGTGCAGAGGTCGTGTCCACAGGTACCATTTCGCTTAGATAATGAGGCAGTATGTGTTTTGTATTCTCTATAAAATTAAAGTGATTTTTCTGCATCCCTGCTGTTCGATTATGCAGGCAGGGTGTTGACCAGAAATATGTTTTCAGACCGCATTAACCTGCATGCTGGAGGTGGCTTACACAGACTAGGTTTGAATAAAAAACCCAGTTTCTTTGTCTTGTTTGTTTGTGTGTGACGCAGATATTAAACTGCAGTCATAATAATGGCCGCCATCACAGCAGTAAGTAACCATGGGGCACCTCTCCCCACTATTGACAGCATGAGTCATGCTTTAAGCTGGTGGCACAGGCTAAACTTAGACACACAGAGATGGAATTGGATAGAAATGGCGTTATGGCGCTATCAATTCTAGTTGTGTGCTCAGACAGCTTAGATCGATGCAGCTCATCTCAAATCACCACAGCCCCTGTCGGCGCTTGGTTTTATGAAGCCACTCATCCTCTTGACAACCATCACAGAGCCGTCTTAAAGGAGTTTTTGTGAGAAATGGATTCTATTATGTTTTACCTTTAAAGGAATACGTGAACCAAACATCACGTATGACAAAGTGTCTCAAATCTAATCGCTAGACTTACATAATGTTGTCTCCACCATCAGATGTTAAAGTCGGTCTGCACACAGAATGGAGATTTTGCAGTGGAATGCATGCAAGACATAAGCCCAGTCGCTGTCCAGGGCCCAAACATGGGCACATATAGAATTAAAAGTTGTTGTTTTCCGAAAAAATTTAGGTTGTACATGTTATAAGTAAATTGAAAAAATGGCAGATTAATGTCATGTCATTTTAAATCAGGAAGTGAAATTAAATGACAGTTCAGTCTGATTTTGGGACTGTGAGGAACATACCCAATATCACCTCAAATAGTATCTAGCAATATATAGCAATTTATAAAACCAAAAAAAGAGAGAGAAATAAAAAAAACAAAAACTTGTAGATGACTCAGTTGGTGCTTTTTGGAACAAGTAGAGACCAGACGTTTGGTTCCTATAATCCTTTTTTTAAGCAGCTACAACAATGTCAGGACAGCTGGTATTGTTGTCACTTTGTGTGTCTGAGTGTGCGTCATTATGGCAGAATGTGGTCCTAGCGACACCTGTTGTAGCTGGAACTGCCACAAAATTGGTTTTGAGTATCTTGCCGGGTGTTTTTATATCTGTGTCTCTCTGTGGGAAGATTTTGTCAATGCAATAGTGTCGCAATCGTGCAAAATGCAGTCATGAAACTTTACTGGTGTGTCGTTGATATCAAAGTGAAGGCTGACTTTGAAGATGTTCGGGGTCCGAGCAAAAATGCCTGAAGTAGGGGTCTGGGAAAAAAGGGAAGGGGCCATTGCTCCTCTACTTTATGGCCCTGGCAGACATTAGTTTTAAGTCACAGATTGCTGTGCTGCGGCTGAAGAGATCCTATCACAAGATGGTCTCTAATTTTTCATGTGACTGTTTCACTAAAGAGCTTTTCTCTGCCCCAAGAAAGATGCTCAAGCTACTCTCGGTTTGGCCAAGAACGTGTTCAAATGGGGTAACTGATTTTCTGTCTTTTTACCAAAAAGGAGGAGGCAGGCAGGCAAGAGAGATAAAAAATGTTTAAAAAAAATGTCAGAAAAGAAATGAACTGCTTACAAAATATGTTTAAAAGTTGGTGAACGCAGCTTTTTGGCACTATTTCAAAATGATTTAATATTGGAAATTAAAATTTAAACCAGCAGCGGTAACATTAAAACAGTAAGCTTGCTGATAAATGAAGCTGCATTATTTTCGGTTTCAAAAAGACAGAAAGAGAGTGCATCAGCTGCACATCTGAGCACATCAGGGACCTCAGTTACATTTATAGTTTACACTGAAAGATTTGCAATTCTAACACTATGTAGCACCTTTTATTGTTTTGTTTTACAAGTATATACCAGTTTAAGATGCTTGTAATATACAATATCAAGAGGCAAATTTTAACTATAGGCTCAAACGCATCATGGCTTTTTTCTACCTTTGTCTCCTGGCCAGACCACAAAAAAGAAAACAAAAATGTTCATTAGTGTTGTTCTGCAAAGCTAAACCCATACTCATGGTGTTGAAGTAATAATGTGTACATCACACTGGATGTATTAACCCTCTGAATCCTAGACTGACATCAGTATTCTTGTGCTGTCTTCAGGCGCGTTTCATTTAAAAACTTCAAAACTTGGGCAAATTAGTTTTTTTCTTTCAAAAACATGGCAGAAAAAGCAATCAGCATGAAATGTCCTGCATATTAAAAATTATCTTTAAAAAAAAAGAGAATCATCAGAATTATCAAACAACTAGGAAAACATATTAAGAAAACAATCTGATTATTATAATTGTAGAACTATATGTATTTAATATTAAATTTTTTTTGTTCTATTTCAACACTTTCTTTAGGCAGTTTCCTGTTTTTTTCTTTCTTTCTTTTTTTTTTTTTGCTAATTTAAGGTAATTTTCTTGTAAATGTTTTACCAGTGTCTTGCTCATTTCCTGTTAAGTTGCTCATTCCCCTTTTTTCCACATGCAAATATGCTTAGGTTTCAAAGGGTTAAGAGTGGAAGGGGGTTCAGCGGGGCAGAATATGGTATTTCTTTTTCCACCCCTGCTGAAGTGAGGCTGAAATAACACCAAAACAGTTGGTTCCATCCAGTAATTTCCAGTTGTGGGTTGTGATGGACATACTGTCGCATCAGCAGGGCTTTGCTTTCTACTTTGAATAATGAATATTCAGTAAACTGAATTAATTAATCCTTCTTCTATCCCTCATCCTCCGTGCAGAAAAGTTCAGCAAGCAGCTGCTTCACCTGAAATCAACAAATGTAAAATCTCATTTCACTGTCTCACCGTATGCATGCAGGTCACATAGCTGAACTGTAAATCCCTGGGGGGTTATGGGTAAATGTTTCCTGCAGGGAATAGGATAGAGACCCCCAGGAGTTGCTGGATCATCACTTACAGCTGGCTGCTGCTGGCTGCGGCTGCAGACAGCTCTGTGTTGAAACTATCATCATCATTATCAGCCCCATTACACTAATGGAGGTGCCCTGCCGCTGATATTAATACAGGCCATTAGAGGGCTATGACATCATCAGTCACCACCCAGCGCCGCACAGACAAGACGATGCAACATCAGCATTTATCACGTCACCGTTGCAAAAGCAGCAGGACGTGACATCATCACTCATACAGCCACTGTCGGGCAGTTAGAAGACTATCGATCGAGTGTGCACAAGCTCCTGCACAGTTACAGTAGCCATGATATCACTGATCATAATGCACACATTTGCAGTGAGAAAGTGTCAGATCATAACTAATAACTAGTTGTTTCATTATGATGAGATCATATTTTTTAAGTGATGAACGAGTGAATAATTAAACAAAAACACAGAAATTCATTGAGTCTACACATTTTAGCGTGAAATATTATACAACAAGTTACAATGTCATTAGAAATAATCTTCTTTTTTTTTTTTAAATCCATAAATAACCAGAGAACATCTTGAGATGTTAAATCACTCCAGCTTGAAAACACCCATCTGTGACCTACAACACGTTGCTACTTTCCTACCTCTTAACCCCTACTTCAGGCCCCCTTGCTGGGATCACACCAATCATCCAACTCTGCCTTCATTTTGAGCTCATCTACACCCATGTGAAGTCTCATGACTGCATCTTGTGACGCTGGGGACACAGACAGAGATATAAACACCTGATAAAATACTTAAATTGACTTCTGTGATAGGTCCAGTTACAACTGATGTCTCCAGGACCACATTTTATCGTGATGACTCACAAAGTCTGCAATACCAGTTGTTGCCACATTGTTGCAGTTGGTAAATATTCATGTTAAAATGACTGTACATGATTTAAGAGTAATTTAGTCCAACAGGTGATGCCCCATTCAAAATTTTGGAAAAAGCCAGTCTAGCTATTATAATTTTTTTAAATTATTTTATTGGTTTTTTTATTTTTTATTTTGTTTATTTATAGGCACCTTTCAAAGCACTCAAGGACACATTACAAGACAGTTAAAAGGAAGCAGCAATGAATCCATAGATCATAAAAGCAAACAGTCATTCATATGCAATAATAAGTTAATAAAAGAACATGACTAAATCAATGCCTTAAAAACAATTACTGTTTTCTTGTTTTCTGGAACAAAATTTTAAATTATAGTCATTTTAATTTGAGAATTATAGATATATAGTTGTTTAAAAAAGTTGATTTTTGATAATATCCAATAATCACTTCTAGCTAATTTTCAGATCATTTTTGCAGTTTCCTCATTATGTTTTTTTCTGTTTTTAAAAGAAATCAAGCCATTTTGCAGATTTCAAATAAAGCTGGTGAAATTAGCTCTTTTATTATTATTAATCATTTATTATTATAAATAATTTTGAATTGTTCATGTAATTAAACCCCCCCACCTCGATTATAAAGTGTATGTCATCAAAACTTCAAACCTCTGACAGTCAAGACAGCTAGTAACTATCTGTGTTAGAATCATCATAACTTATTTAATGTCAAAACAGAATATGCAGTATATTACATCATCAAAGGACATCATCAGTTATTGCACATTTCCGAGTTTTGCTAATCAGTGAAGGTAAATCCTGACAGAACTGTAAATATCTGCCGACAGATTCCAGTAGCTCTGAAGCTGTAGTTATAATCATTGTCAGGTCTGAGCGGGTGTGATTGAAATATTTGATGTGGTTGGCCTCTCCAGCAGCTGTGACACACCCTGCCTCCAGGCTCTGTCCACTCTGAGGAAGGTTTCTGGGATCAGATCACAGAGCCTGAATCCCGACCTTGACAACGCGGGGCAGAAATGCTCATCTGATGGCCGGGTCAGTATCTGCACACGACTGACAGGAGCTGTAATGTAGTTAGAGCAGGAGAGTAATGGCAACAGACAGCAGTGACAGGACAAGAAAGGAGGGGGACGGCAGGAACAGATGGAGACAGATGATAGCATGGGGGGAAAAGGAGATAGAGAAGTGAGGAGGAGAGGAGGGATAGTAAGAGGCTGTGTAGAAAAAAGGGGATACAGACAAATTGACTGAAGGTGGAGTTAAAAAAGACGCACACAAATGGCACAGAGGAAAAGAAGAGGACACGGGGACGAGCTGCTTGAGACTGAAACACTATACTGTCCTTTATTTTATTTGCATTGACTCTCACGTTTCTGCTTAAGTTAATTTTTATTGTATTAAAGTGGCTTAATGCATCTCTAACCACCACTAGATCTGCTTTGGGTGACCTGATGCTTAAAGCATCTTGAGTGCTTTTACAATTGGATTTGATCCAGTTTTTCTTCTCTGTCCCTTTAAAGGGATAGGTCACCCAAAAATGAAAATTCAGTCATTATCTACTCACCCTCATGCTGATGGAAAGTCTGGTGAAGTTTTATAATCCACAAAACACTGCTGGAAGTTCAGGGAAAAGGCATTGCACTCATCTACCAAATGGTGCAAATGGTGACCAGGATTCAAATGTAGTGGACTGCCTTGGCGTGGTCATTACATTTGTCCCTCTGAGGAACTCCAGAGCTCAATGTCCCCTGGGCAAGTGGGGGACACGTCTAGAGACACTGTTTTACGAACCCAAAACATCCAACAGGGGGTTGTTAATTAACTTAACTTATACTCCCTGGGGATGTCTGCAAACACGCTCTGCCTTTTTGAGCCACGGGAAAGTGTCAGTATCTGACACCCTCCATCCTGACATATGGTGGAAGGTAAAGCACTCCGAAGGTCCCATCAGCATACCACAGGATGTAAGGCATCTGAACGACCTCCTGATCACCCAAGCAATACCAAACAACCATCGTATTGCCTTCCCTGCTGAGATAACCAACTGGTCGAACATTGGGTAAAGCCATTATATAACCCTGTGTTGTGATAAACATCTGACAGAATGACTTGGACCAAGGTTGTAAGTTAAAATTTCCCTTCTTCCCTAGTCTTTGTGACTGGGGGTGAGGTTGTCTCCATGCTTAAGTAAGCAGATAGGAGCACCTCCCATTCTTTTCATCTCATGTAATTTGAATGAGTTAGGTAAAGTACGTTTTATTCCCCTTTTGTTATAATGGAGCTATACTGCCATCTAGTGGTCTTGGTTATTAGTAAGCTCGTAACCAACTTTGTAGTTATATCGTATTTTGAATTCATTGTATAATGTTAAAAGTAATCCTATATCTAAGTAAACACAAGTTTCTTAGGATCCATGGTACAATGTTATGTTATGTGTGGTCACATATTTCACAAAATTGAGGATCTTCAGAATCATGTGTTACGTTATAAATTACTTTTGGGTCTCCTAACATACATTTGAAGTTACTGTGATGAGACTATAGTGGTGAGGAGATACGTGAATTTATACACCACGGGTTAGATCGCGTAATTCGTCATAAAGTTCAGAGACATAAATGTCTCCTAAATTACATTAGGTCTTTTAGAAACTTATACCAGATGTGCGATCGCTCGGTGCAAAAGTTCGCTAACTCCGCCTTCCATCCGCACCCCCAAATCGAAAGATAAAAACTGAGTGACTCTCTCTAAGTCAAGAGCTCTCTCTCTATCTCTCTCTCTAAGCTCTCTCTTCTCAAGGCTTCTCCTCTTCTCTCTTCTGAAGTTTTTCTTCGCTCCTTTTTACCGCGGTGCGTCTCGTGCATCCGCGCTCGCAACTTTTCTTTTCTTCAATTTTATAAGCGGAGCCGCAACAGCTCACCAGAGCTTTGCTGAACTTTAACTTTTGAAGCCATTTTCTTTTAAATCTCTTTGACGCTTTTCTTTATACCAGTTTTTGGTCAGTAAAGACACTTTTGGTAATTCGTTTTTAAGTAAAATCAAATGAATAATTTAAAGTGACTCCCTCAGACCAGTGGGAGTACTTTGATTATTTCTGCAAGTTTTAATTGAGAAGGACATAACCCATTCGACCAATCGCAAGCCGCCCCATTGAACATAAGTGTAAAGATCAGCTGATAATCTTGGCCAAAACACACCTTTTTGTAAAATTGAACTCATTAAAACCATACTTACCATAAAAATGACACCCTGATGTAAAGTATGTTAAAGTGATTGTTTTTATGAAGTTGGGTAAAGTCTGTGGTCAAAAAACATGAGGCCACTGACGCTTCCAATGATGGAGCTCCAGGACAATTAGATGACTTTGGATGAGCAGTATAGAGACATTTTGTGGTTATATTATGTATTTTTTTAAAGTTTGAATCCTGGTCACCATTTGCTTCAATTGTTTGGGAGATGAGTGCAACGGCTTTTCCCAGTGAACCTCCGGCAGTTTTTTGTGGACTATAAAACTTCACCTGACTTTCCATCAGAATGAGGGTGAGCAGATAATGACTGAATTTTCATTTTTGGGTGAATTATCCATTTGAGGGATAACTCCATTTCGTCTTGAAAACAGCAGCTGACGAAACCATTTTCAGTTCTTAAAGTGCTCAGAAATGTTAAAGTTTCCACAATATCTACAATTCAGATGGGAAAAGCTTCTTCTTGCCGGGAAGGATTGTGTGATACATTTGAAAGCTCGAAAGTTTTTGTGCTTATTTTTTAATTTGAATGCAGTCCAGCTAGTCTAATCCTAAACTGAGTCGTACTGACATATTTCTAATCACGATGTCTTTACATTACAAACAGGTGACATTTTTATCATATTGTGCATGACAGGCAGCAGGCAGCCTTACTACCATCCACATTTTTTCTATCTATCTTATCAAATCCCAAACAATTTCAGACTTTTCCTGTCTCTTAGATGTTGTCGTGGCTTGTCATGATTTCCTATTCAGACATTTACTGGTTTGCTAATAGAGCAGCAGGGCTCACCATAGATCAGATAGACAATGTTATTAACTTGTTTTTATAAATGTTGAATATTAAAGTTTGAATGCCTGGAAATTCACACAAGTTGTCAACAAACATTCAGGTCAGTCAAACTCATTTTGAGGAGAAAACCAAAGCGAACGGGAAATTTACTCACCAAACTGTCTGCTGTAAACATTCATTGCAGTTTGGCCGTTAATTCAACTTTGACCTACTGCACTAGCTGTAGTTGTGTGCACACTCTATTCCTTTGCAGTAAGGGATTACTACACACACTTCAACTGCACTCACTTTGTCTTCATATAATAGTGGTTTAGGCAGCACTCCAAGATCTCGGCAAAGACCTTGGTAAGCACTACAGCTCAGCCCAGTTGCCAAAAGGAAATGTTGGCTTTATACGTTTCTGCAAACCACAAATATATTTATTAAATTTGTTCATTGCAAATGTATCGCATCAACCTTTCTAAAGGCACATTGTATATAAGTTGAGTCATCTGGAGGTAGGCGGGATGGTGGGTGTATTGCTGACTCTTCATATCCCTGGGTGTGTTTCACCGAAAAATCTGAACAGAACCTGGGTGTTTTCACTAGCACATTGGCGCGGTTCCCAGTTGTGTTTGTGCCACATCACCTTGTCATTTTTCACTGACACATGGGGTCATTATAGTGGCGGTTTTGCCACAGAACCTGGGGGATTTTTACCGACACATCACAGTGTTTCCCAATGGTGTTTGTACCACACAACCTGGAGGATTTTTCCTGACACATCTGAACGTTTTCTAGGGAAATTTGTACCACAGGACCATGGGGGTTTTATCGATACACCGGGGTGATTTCTAGCGGCATTTGTGCCACGTAAGCAGAGTGCTTTTCGACAACACGTTGGGATGACTCCCAACAGCATTAGCCATGGAACCTAGGTGTTTTTCCACACACACTGGTGTGGTTCCCAATAGCGTTTGTGCCCCAGAACCTAGGTGGTTTTCACTGACACATTGGGTTGATTCCCAACAGTGTTTGTGCCATGGAACCTGGGTGTTTTTCACCAACACATCTCGGTGCTTCCAATTTTGTAGCTTTTGTAGCGGCATTTGTGCCACAGAACTTGGGTGTTCTTTATCGTCACATTGGGATAATTCCCAACAGTGTTTGTGCCATAGAAGCTCACTATTTTTCACCGTCACATCGCGTTGTGTCCCAGAGGCATTTGTGCCGTTGAACCCAGTTATTTTTCACCAACACATCAGGGCATTTCCCAGCAGTGTTTTTAGCATGAATCCTGGAGTCAATTGACTTTGCTTTCCATTGGCTTTTGTGGCACCAGCCATGGCTGTTTTAGGCCAGAAGGAAATCTTTTCCTAACCATAACCAAGTGATAATTGTGCCTAAACCTTACCACACTTTCGGCACAGCGTTGTTGAGGAATGTTAGTCATCCACCCCAAAATAATGTAATATTTGTGCTCTGCAGAAATGTGCAATACAAACATTTTTTCTGCCAATTGGGTTGTTCAGCCAGACAGATTTATTTGAATGTAACTTATTGCAGATATTTTATTGCAGCATGTAAGGCCTCCAAAGAGTTTTAAATAATTAAATAAAAATTGCCAGCATATTGTCATAAGATTTTTGCAATTTTAGTTGGATTATTATAAGGTTATATTGTACTGTGAATACAATGTTTTTATAACTGAGAGAAATGATGGCCAAAACAAATAAGACCCAAAGTTACATTAAAATGCAATCATCCAATACGAATTGTGTCTCAAAGTAAAAGTGGAGACTGTTGCTACCCAGTGGTACTTCTCTAGAGATTCGTCCTCCTGAAGGGGAAAACCAGGCCCGTACTCTCCGTATGCTATAAAGGAAAAAAAATACTCTAACCTGGTTAAGCTTTTTGTCTCCACGTTGCCTCGGGGAGGAAGAGAGAGATGGAGCAGTAGGGAGGACAGAGAGGTAAAAACAAGAGCAAAGCCATGAGAGAAAAAGTGGATGTGACGAATGAGAGCGGAGTGGGAGAAAGAGACTCGTGCAGAAGTAGAAAGAGAGGTGTGAGTCCAGGGGAGTGGGGAGGCCACTCTGACTGCATGATTAGTGAGTGTGCGCACACACGTGCACAGTCTCACGCACGTTCAGCACCATTTTCCACCCAGCTCTGGAGTGATGCTTAAGTGGCTGCTACATTAGCCTCGTTAGATATGCAAAGCGAGCCAATTAGCAGCACAGTATGCAGGAAGTGACATGTTCCACCTGAAGAAGCCCAGAAACAGCAGCAGTTTTCACAGCCAGCAATAAATCATGCCTCTGTGTGTGTGTGTGTGTGTGTGTGTGTGTGTATGTGTGTGTGGGGCTTTGGACACAAAAATGTCACACATGTGAATTATAGGCTCATTAGCTATTGGCTAAAAAAAACATTCCTACTCCAAATAACCTCACTTGAGGCTCTGACGACTGAGATGCTTCCCTCTCCCTAGAAAAATATCGACCTTTGCATCCATCGCAGTGTTTTCTCACCAAGATATTGCTGTGAAATTGGCTGCAACACAAGACAAACAGCTGCAGCGAGGTGCGTGCCGCTTTAGATGTGATCTGTTTCAGGAGGTGTCAGACTTGTTTTCTGTGTATGAAATCCCTTCTGGCACGGCGGTGAGCTTCGCATTCGACAGCAGGAGGATACATCTATGGAGGATACAGTGCAATCTCTGTTTCAAAGAATACAGCAGTGTCTTTAATTTGACAGATATTTCATCAGCGTCATCAAGGACTGACGCCTTTACTTCAAAAAGTCTCCAACATGGGGAATACCACTAGCTTTAAACTAATATATTGGCCTTTTATTAATATTAGATAGTAGAGTGTGAGTCAGCTCTGATGGAATGGAGGTTCTTCCCAATTTTAGTTTTAGGTGTTGAAATATAAAATTTCCTTAAGCAGGTCGCAGGTCACAGATCTTTGCGTTAATAAATCACAAGTGGAACAGACTCATTATCAGCTCTGATCACATCCATTCCTGTTACAGGAGAAACACGCATGTTTTTTAATGGGAGACAGAGATAGTGATGTGTGAGGTGCAGGTAAAATTAGATATATTTCTACTTTTTTTCAGCTGCTCCCTAATTAATGAGGCATTCTGCTGCTGTTCTCTCTGTCAGGGCTGGGTCACATCGGTCGCAGTTTTTGGTTGGGTCTGATTATTCTTTGGTCTGTTTGAGTCATGCATCCTCCATCCATCCATCCATCCATCCATCCATCCATCCATCCATCCAACCATTGCACACCTAAAGATATTGCTCCATTGTACTACTAATGTTCAAAAAACCTTTCATCAATCATTTGGTACCTTTAACTTAAGTATCAAGTATTTGACTATGATCTCATTATTATTGATAGGAAAGATGGCAAGTACAATACAAAATTAAAGCTGCAAGCAGCAATGAAAGGTCCCTTGCACCCCCACATATGTCGACGTACTGGTGGAACTCCAGCGAAAGCGGTAATTAATTCCTGTGTAAGTTGGACAATGTACGCAGAGTTTGGACCCTGGAGTGAGATATTTCACGTGATGTAGTACTTCCAGCACCCACTAGATGGCAGTGGAGGGCACATAAATTCCACGTCATCTTGGTGTACATCATTTCTAGACCAAACCATGAAAAATTCATGTAAATGTAGTAATTAACTCACATTAAAACAAAAAGACATTTAAAGCTAAAGGGAAGGTCAGAAATAACTGAAGTAACTGAAACGTGGCTCAGGGGATGAGACGGCCAGTTGGAGTCTCCAAGATTGGCTGTTCAAGCCTCACAAGGGATGAGGTTATGCAACCGTACAAGATCCATGGCTGAAATTTAACAGATAATGCCTGAATTGGTGAAAACGATACATAATACAAGGCAAGGAGACAGTTGTGTCACAAACAAGCAAAACACCATACGGTTGAATGTTAAAACATGTCAGTACTTTCTAATGGACAAAGTATCTTATTACATCACAGTTTCTAAATTACCTCAGATTTTACTTTGGCATTTCTTTTCCGATATTCCTTGATTTCGACAGACGCATCTGCTGATACTATTTTACCTGTTTCGGGACAACTTCACCTGATGTATCGGCCAAAATGGTATATCACTCAACTTTACGTGCCTTAATTTGTTCTGCAATATCACAATCAGTGTCTAAACTGTATGAATCTACAGCCAAGTGATATTTTATGTCATAAATAAAATAAAATGAAATATCGGCTGATGTATCTGTCTGCTCTGCTGATATATGGGTCATATGGGGGTTGAAAAATTCAGTATCGGCAGAAACGTCTGTCGAAAACTTGACTGATATATGAGTCAGGCCGATAATCAGCTAACTTCTTGGCAGGTAAAATTCAAAATTCAGTATATGAAAATTCAGCAGAAAGGAGACAATTGTGTTTTTTGTCTCTCAACCCAACTTCATGTATTCGACGTTCTCTTTAGCTCTGTGCTTTAGACAGCTGCCTTCAAAAGTCCCCTGTCCCTGATAAGACTTGAACCAGCAACCTCAGGCACACTAACCGCTTGATTTACACACTGAGCCAAAACCTCCTGACACTGTACATGTTTAACAATTTGCCTTATAACAAACTAACTCACAAAGTGAAAAGATACACGCTGCAAAAACAGGTTGAGGGTGGATCAGATCTGCGGTAATGGCGGCTGAAATTAAATCACGTATCTGGCTGTAGCTTCAAATGTAGAGAAAAAAAACGTTATTATTTTAGGTGTCTAAATGTGCTATGTGATTGTACATTAACGAAAAAAAACACAGTGAGGCTTAGATTATTTTGTATTGAAAAAAACCACAATTGAAATCACGCCTGCGTCAGGCGGAGACAACAGAAAACAATAGCGGAAGCTCCACTGTAGGAAGCCTGACAAAGCGCTTGACACACAGGTCCTGCTGGTACACAGGTTCAGGCGTGAAGCAGTTCTTGAGTGGCACATAGTCCGCAGATGACACTTAAAAGTCCTTTTGCAGAAACCAAAAAATACCCGGAGCTTCGCTTCCCGACCTCCCAAACGGCGACTCTGACACCTCCTAGAAATGCACAGGCAACTGAAAACACACAGAGGTCAGGCATTTTCACAGTTGATCAAAGAACGATGAATTTGAGACATTGTGTCTACCATAGATTGCCCTGATAAAAGGTAGGACCGGGTGGTTCTTACACATTTTCGACATTCCGTTGAACTTGAACTTGAACCTACAATCTCATGGTTTAAAGTAAATGACAGTAAATGTTTTAACAGACCGAGCCAAAGCATCTGACACTTCACCTGTTCACTGGACACCGTTCGGTGCTCGGACCCTAATAATAATTCCTTGCGTTCGAAAAGGGGCCTCACACAGGTCTGTGCTTGGGCCCTAAAAATAAGACCAAGATGTTAAGAAAAACTGAAATGATCCTTTAACCTGCCAGTTTCAGTGTCCCATGATTTTCTAGCAGCTTTAGGAGGCATTTTTCTACACTTGAGACACAAACTATCAGGTATCAGCAGCGTTAATCCAAAACATATCAAGTCTTTGGTCTTACACAGTATCGGTAAAGCTCTGCCATTCACCTGCATCTGTGCTGTGTTTAGCCAAGCATAGCAGCCTGTTCATTCTTTATTTAGTGCCCAGCGTTTCCACTGTCAGCAGATTTTTCCTCAGTCCTCTTCCTCTTCTCTTTTTTAGGTGCTGGTTTGGCACACTCGCACAGAAAAACCACATCTTGCAAATGAGCCCAAACATCGGAAAGACACTGTGGTCATTGAGGTGTGAGAGAAAGAGACAAGCAGCGGATCCAAAACCAGAAGCTGATTGTCGTTGGCTGGGACTGACGACAGCACCCTGCTTCCTCTCTTAAGGGGTTAATACAATCTGTTCTCGATGGACACGGACTCTGAGGAGCTGCATGATTCAAGACTTCTGGCTGTCTGTCAAACGTTCTTTGTGAGGCCTGGACAACACTGAATATGTTTGATTTACAAACTGGGATGACTCGAACTGTTTGTGTCCTCCATCCACGGCTTGTTAATGTGAAAAACTAAAGTATCAATGTAAAAAAACAAAACATCATGTTGCTGAACTGAAAAGTGCCATGTGAATAATTAATGTCATTTAAATCATTAATGCATCATTGTCAGATTAACTGTGATTCAATGAAAAATTACCATACAAACAGATAACGCCCATAGGCTATCTTAAGGCAGTGGTACTGTAATGCTGTTACTCTAGCAGCGGACAAGAAGATTGATAGCAATTTGATGTCTGTGCAACAAGCGCGAAGCCGGTTTCAGGATGCTGTTAGCATAAAGTTAGCTTAGCAGAAAGACTGTAAACAGCTAGCCTGGCTCTCTCCAAAGTTCAAGAATATGCCTACCATCTCCACCAACAAGATAACATACGTTATCTTATTAATTTAAACAGTACAGAAGCAGAAATGCAAAAGTGATAATTTGTGGTTTAAGGAGAAGTTACATAATTGAACTATTTCTTTGAGAACAACAGCTAGGTGCAGTAGCAGTGAGCTGGACACTACTACTGATGGAAAAACTGGTGTTCACCAAGAAATATCTCCAACGGTTAAGTTGCTGGTAAAAAAATAAATTGTCCAGTCATGTGGTTAATTAGCATTGAAGGTGTTGATAAATGCATTATGAAGAGAGCCAAGCTAGCTTTTCCCCCTGCTTCCAGTCTTTATGCTAAGCTAGGCTAACCACATCCCATCTCCGGCTCTGCACGCACATAAAATTACATGTTACAGTACAATAACACCTCTCTCACTGAGGAAATTAAAATGTTTGAAGGGATTTTGTTTTCACAATCGTTTTTCACTCCTTTTATCAACTGCCAAAAGGTCCGTTTGTTGCTGAAGAACAACACCCTCTTCATGTCCTTACAGCTGTAAAATGCCAATCAGTGCCCAACAGAAGCAGCTAGATTCACCAGCTCTCCTCTTTGTTTAAATGAATCACACTAATGTCTGGTAGTAATGATTAATTGATGCATAAATGCTGTGTAAGTCTCCTTTGCATCACTCTGAAGAGGTTTTATGTAATGAACTAAATGGACCTTTGCTGTCCTGTTCTGTTTGTATGTGATCAGGTTTGGAAGCAGCCCACGTGAAGTAACAAGTGACGTCTCTCCTGACAAGCTGCCATCAATAATGTAGAGTCTGTGGGCCGACAACAAAGAAAACTTGCCTCACAAGTAAACGCACTTGCCAGCTGCGGAATAAAAAGGTATGAGCAGAGTAGACAGGATATAAACAGAGCATCAGACGGGCCGCTCGTTTCACAGCTCAGACGTGAAAGAAGTCTTTTTCTTTCAGTGCATTTGAACAGCAGTATTGTCCTGAAGTTTCGAGGGCACTGTGTAGGTGTATGATGTAAAGACGAGAAATAGAAACAGCGTTAAATCCAGGATTCGACGGCCTTTATTTCAAATGACCCTCTTTGCGAAAAAAAGGAGCAAACAAATAGAACTCCAAAAAACAGTACTTTTACACTTATGAGTCATTGGACAAAAGATGAACACAGAAAAGTTCCTGGATATTTATTTTTACTGCACGGAAACAGCTTTTCTCTGTACTAGGCACCAGTAAAATGTAAACACATTGGAAATAAACCTGGAGGACATTAGATTTATTGTGTCGTTCACACTCGCCACATGTGTGTAAGTACAGTTATTGCATGGCAGAGGGACCCTGTGTGTACAGACGTGAATCTCTGCGTCGGCGTTCGGCAGTGTGTTCATAACTCTGTGCGCGTATGTGTGCGTGTTGGTTAATTTCAAATCCTAAACGAGGACTGGACAGTGATGACGGGACCCATCCAGCGTTTTCATGCAGGTCCCCTTTTTGCTAGCACTGTCCAATCCTGTCCCCCCTGTTATTGTCCTGCCGGTCTAGCCCTCTGATTGGTCATCCAGGTTTATTTGCTGCAGACTAACTGTGCTTCTCTTGTACTGCACACAACAAAACACCACAATAAAGATGGCGGATGGCAGAACATACGGTTACAGAGTCATATGTGAAGGGAGCAACATTTCGGGGTGTCACATTGGTCCAGAAAAGATTGCGGAAACCCTACTCCTGCTGTTAAAAGTGAACCGTCAGTTCAGTTATCTCCGTTTTTCCCAGCCGAAGATCTGAGAGCTGAATCCACGGCACAGCGGGAGATACAGTACGATACCTCCTCTGCTATTTAAAGTGCAGTAAAGACAGCCCACTGTGATGCCAGTGGCGCTTTGTTTTGCCTCTGGGAGTGCGGGAGAAATGGTTTGTTTCAACAACAAGGAAATGTCTTAACTGGGTCGGAGCCCGGGTTCCACTGAACCCAACTCGTGAGGTTTCAAAACACTTCAAAACACCACCGCGTGGCTACCAAAGACACCCAGGGGACCCAGGGATGCCCAGAAATTACTGAGACTTGAAGCGAATCCTTTGGGGTTCTTTTGAACCAGCGAGAAATGTAAGAAACAGAATTGGAATTATATATTAAAGCACCGTTAAAAGCACTGATACTGGTGGTGTTGTCACAGCCAGTGTAGTGTACACACATCAGTGGTTCCCAACCTTTTTGGCTTCTGACCCTTTTTAAGCAAAAGATCATGAGGATATTTACTGGTATCATTTTTTGTCATACTGAATTACAATTGAATTTTTGCAGACTTTGTGATATTCGCAAATATCGTATTGTTGTCCAAAGAATTAATTGATATAATATTGTGATAAAACTTGTGCTTTACACCCCTAGAAGGAATCATTTTTAACTTTGGATAGAACCACGCTATCTCTACCCCCTCTGCCTTCAGTCTTTATGCTAAGCTAGGCTAATCGCCTCCTGGCTCCAGCATGTTACCCAGCGGATAGACATAAGATTGATATTATCTAACTTTCAGTGACTAAGCAAATTGGGTATTTCCCAAAAACTGTAACAACTTCTTTTAATTAGAGAATTTGCGTAAATACCTAGTTATGACCCCTCATTTTTTGAAAGTGTCATGAGTCACTAGAGGTTTAACTGTTTGATTGTTGGATAGTTTCAAGAGGCCCTTTTTATTTCTTATATTAATTGTTTTAAAATATCTTCCATCTAAGCCCATCTCTTTGTGAAACATTTAAAAAATTCTAGCTATCTAGCACCAGGCAGATCAGGGTGATTAGCCAAGAAAAGGACATTGACAATATTTACTGATATTGTTTCATGTCATTTCAAATCGAAATTGTATTGTGGCAGGCTTTGTGATCTACTAGGCATACGTTTTAACTTTGGATAGAAGCATGCTAGCTGTTTCCCCTCACTTTTAGTCTTTCTATACCTAGCAAACAGACATAAGATCTTGCAGCCGTTGAGGTGTATATTTTGACCTAAGTTTCAGGTTAGGAACCGCTGGTGTACATAATCTTGACCGTAGAGCTGATCAGTAGCACACTGGCTGCTGTGAGGATAACGTAACCTTGAGTGGTTGTAATGAGACAGACTTGATGTTTTAAGATTGTTTGTGGTAAAACGGTCAGATTACAAGACAATGAGTCAGTGAATCAGTGCAAAATAACATCTACTGTATAAGCAGCTTTAAACCCAAGTCATTCAAACCCCCTTTTAGCAACGCTAAACTCCACCCTCCCCCCATGAAGAGAACTCAAACCGAACACAGAGAGGCAGCGTCGACCTCTCTCCTATGGCTCTGAAAAAGTGGGAGGTTCACATCATAATCACACACATACAGTACTGTTCAGACGACTATCTGCTGCGAGGCTCTGCACGCCGTACAGAGAGGGGG